>NC_052669.1:11700769-12000769 GCF_016802725.1 Solenopsis invicta | reverse complement strand
TGACGTCTACATCTGTTTATTTCCGCTATCACGTACTATTAAAGCGATCTATTGGAAAACGGCGAAAGCAAAGTTGTACTGGGTATATATATGTATGTATGTATGTATGTGTATATATATATAAAATTTGTTGAATTGATTGAAAGTTACATTTATAGATTGCACAAAATTTACAATGACTTTTAAGAACATCAAAATAAATGTTTCTATAAATTGTTATACCTACAACGGCCTCCGAGTAAACTAATACTACTAATACTGTAAACTAATTTTAAGTCATTGTAAATTTTTATTGTAAATATATATTTTGTTTTTTTTAAGTCTTTTATTATTGTGTTTCATATTTTTTGTGTTCATAAAGAATTTTAATTTATTTATATATATATATATATATATATATATATATATATATATATATATATATATATATATATTGTTACGCCCGGTATAGTCGTGAATAAAGTTGTAAATATCTTCTGTCATTGAGTGACAGAGCTTGTGTTGTTGGTTGTTGTTTTGTCTCGCTTTTGGTTGTAAGACTTTCTGAGACTAAAAGCAAACATTTTTATAAAGTTTGTCTTGTTATTTCGTGCGCGAGTGTGAACGTGATTCCGCGAGTGTTCGGAGAAACCGACAATTACGTAAACGTAATATTTTGGGGGCTCGTCCGGGATAGGAGCAAGACAAGCTTTTTCTTCTAAACGACTTTCGAATTATGGCTTTCGTGCATACTCCAAGAAAGGGAATGTACACGCGCTCTTCAGGAGCAACCTCACGATCTTTGGGAGTCGACGAATAACCGAGCGTGCGTTCTATGGGAGATTCTATGGAAGATTTCGTCGAGAGGACGACGGAGAATGCTGAGACTCCGGACTCCGCTGAGTTGTTGCGAGCTGCGTTGAAGGAGCTTCGCACAATGAAGAAAGAGCATCTTTGGTTTTAGTAGCGTGAGGACAAACTTAACAAACGACTACGATAAATACAAGGCTAGTCGTTTACCAATTTAAATTCTGCTTTTGGGAATATCGGTTTTAAATTAAAACCCGATATTTACGATAGGAGTTCTTCATTGCGCGAATTTCTTTCACAATTCCGTTTACTCGCTCAAGTTAATAATTGGACTAAAACTTAAAGTTAAAGCAGCAGTTTAAGCTTTATGTCTTAGGGGGAAAGCGCGTTCAATTTTACCCGGATTTCGGAATTGCAAGATTTACAATTTTCTGAATTAGAATCACGTTTAGAATTGCGTTTTGGATAAAGTCACTTGGCCCAGTCATTTTATACACAATTTACTAATAGAAAACAACGTTTAGGGGAAGATATTCCTTCTCTCGGAGCAGATCTTAAACGTTTGTTTAATCTATCCGGAATGTTCTACGGAAGTACAAGATAAAATCGCGTGCTTAGAATTTGTTGCTGCGCTCGCGGATGGTTTTGTTAAACAAACCCTTCAATTGGAGGGAATAACTTCTTTACGTGCAGCGATAGAATAAACTATGGCCATTAAGGTTATAAAGGAAAATAGTTTTTCTAAATTTTCGGGAAAATCAAAATTTTTACAGAAAAACACATAGAGAAAAGATTTTATAAATAAATACTCAAAAAATGAAAATTTTAAAGAAAAAGAGAGATTTTCACGGAAAGATATTCAATGTTGACAATGTGGTTCCAAGGGACATTTCCGTTCGGAATGTCCTACACTCTCACTTGCTGGGAAAGAGGGAAACTCGGAATAGCCGAGTTTTGCAGGGAAATTTCGCAAAGCTCGGCGAAAAAATTAAAAATTAAAAAAAAGAATTTTTCTTTTAAGCCTTTTCGCGTGCAAAACAATAATTTTTGTTTCCGTGGCTTCGTCGATGATCAGCCTTGTATTTTTAAGATAGATACGTGTTCCGATGTTTCCATTCTTAGTAGAAGGTTCGTCAATGAAAATAAGCAACAGATTTCCATTAGAGATTGCAACTTAAAGTATCCTACTGGAGAGGAAATTCCCGTGGATTTTAAACTCGAAGTAATTAGTTGTTTTAGGAAAGCATTCTTTAGAATTTCAAATGTTTGTAGCAGAGATCAGGGATGATTGTATTTTGGAAGCTGATTTCTTAATTAATTAAAACCGGTTATAGGAAAATTTTTATCTCAAGTTTCAGAAAAACTTTGCCGGAATTAGAAAATTCTTCTTAGGCTCAAATCAGTAATTTTGACGTTCCATCTTTTGTTGTAGATTGTTTCAAAAAAATTCTTCTGAATTAGATTCTTCTCAAAAAAAAAACATTTTGCAGAATTTTTGGTAAGCGGGCGCTTACACGTGTCGGACGGCGAGTCCCGCTGCCTTTGTCTACCATGTGTACATGACCTGTGATTCGCTAACGTCATCCTCTTATTATTCACAAAGTAAGCGTCGGACAAAATTTTCGTACAAGAAAAATCGTCTCAGAATTTATTCAAGAACACGTTTTTACAGGGACACATGGGTCGTTCTGAATCACCCTGTATATATTCAAGGTCTGTTAGAAAAGTATCCGACCTTATTTTTTTTGCAAAAACCTGATGGATTTGAATCAAGCGCGCTTGCACGAGCCGACCTTGAACCTTCGTGGGCATGCGTGAATTTTTTTGCACCTGTCGATAGCGTCAGTCGCTGGCAAGCAACGTTTGAGTGAGATTAAGTGTAGTGCTCTCGTCGCAGCACACACGCACACGCACGCGCACACGCACGCACACGCGCACGCACGCACGCACGCACGCACGCACGCACGCACGCACGCACGCACGCACGCACGCACGCACGCACGCACGCACGCACGCACGCACACAGTATATCGAAATAGCTGATTTACTCCACTCAAACTCCCCAGATAGCACATTGCCGTTTTTGTTGTCGTTTTGACACCAACATGACGCTAAAATTGTCACTTGACACTAATTTGACATTAAATTGATGTCAAATGACAATTTTGGTGTCATTTTAGTGTTAAAACGACAACAAAGACGGCAATGTGCTATCTGGGTCCTCGTTCAATTCCTAGTTAATTGACTTGACCTTTCAAATCACCCTGTATATATAATATATTTCTATAACATTTATAAAAAAAAATGTTTTTGATAAATATTTATTAATGTTTTTCATAAATATTGTGTGCTATCTGGGATGTATCTGCATAAAATATAATTATTATAATAAAATATATATTAATTACATTCATTTTTATTTATTCCACAAAATATATTTCAAATTAAATTTAATAATAAAAAAAATGTTTATTTATTTTGCTGAAATTTATTTTGCACTGCAATATGACTTCGATGTTGCAATGCAATCTTGCTAAAGGCGGATATTTCATCTTGTTATGGCATTGCACCAATGTTGCAAGTAGGGCGATGTGGGGTAAAGTAGGTCTTGTTTGCCTCCATAGAAATGTCAAAAAATTGAATTTTTGAACAATCAATGGTTGTTCTCACTAGAGGACAAAAAAATTAATTTCTATAATTGAAGATTTTCAAAAGTTTTAACTTTAAATTGTATTTTTAACTATTTTTCAAAAACAAAAAGTTTTGAAAAATGATGAGGTAAAGTGGGACATCAAAGAAATTCAGTCAAAATAGCCATAAAAACTAACTTAAACCGACTTCTATGTTTAATCAACACTTCTAAATAATCAATAATTTAAAATAGAGCAATAAAATCCTTCCCTATCTCTCTATAATGACTATAGCAATTAAACTTATAATTCTTTGATGGTTTGCAGCTACTGTCACATTATAGTAATATTTAATATTATATTTTTTCCGTGTATAAATAATAACATTCGAAATAATTAATAAAATCACTTGATTTGCACTAATTCTTCAAGAAAACACGAGGGGAAAATTGCCTAGGGCAGTAAGTGTACACATTTTAGGAATTACCAGGCAAAAATTACTGAACATTACGGGGACATTACTGGGCATTATTAGGGCATTACGCACAGATTTTAGGAATCACTAGGCAAAATTTACTGGGTATTATTAGGGCATTATTGGACATTACGTAAAATTTTGGGCATTACTAGGCAGTAGTGTACACAATTTTGATTAGCGGTTGCACCCTTGAGAAAACATGAAAAACTTATTTTACCCCACAACATTAATTTGTACGCAATCATTCATTACCGAAACTAGATTAAATTTCTACATTTTTTTATTTAAAAAAATAATTGAAAAACAATAACTGCATATAATTTTTCTTTATTGAACACTTAAAATACTTGCTTAAATCATAAGTATTATGAACACAAGAAAAACTTTATGAAAATAACTTAAGATCGGTCTCGAAGAGTAACAAAATATTTGTACACAAACTTCAATGGCTAGTTGAAACATGAGCTGTCATGATAAGCAACAGATAACAGTTTTTCGTTTTGCTCTAAACTCACTACTACATAGAAATTTTGATGATGTCCCACTTTACCTCACGTTCCACTTTACCTCACCATCACCCTATATTGAGCAATCAATTTGCAATATTGCAATGAGATATTTCTGCAATCTTTCTATACTATATGAGAATGTTGCAATAAAATGTTTCTACAATTTTTTCGTGTTATATAAAGCTTAAGTAAAATTATTAACAGCCATTACAGACTTTACCTCGCATTCGTGTCCCTTCCAAGATGCAATGATCAGGCCGGTACGAGTGTCGAGTATCGTCAAGAAGCCTGATGCTTGGCCTAAAGCGACCCAATAACCACTAGGCGACACTGCGATACATCTTATTAAGCCAGTCGGATTCATGGAAATCTTCAAACATTGTTAATGTTAAACTTTATAAAATTAGTAATAACAATCTTTCTCTATCATGCGCGTGCGCGCGCGCACGCGCGCACACACACATACATACACATACACACAATATTGCTGTCAGGGTTAGATAATAATAATCTATTATAATAACTGTACCGCGTTTACGGCAAGGGATACAAACTCCTTAAGTTTTAGTGGCGACAGAAATTATCTTGGGGACACAGGCCCAGGCGAGTGCACTATATCTTTCCCCGCATGTTTTCGCTATCTTTTGCTGGTTACAAACGCTTACGAAGAACAATGAGTTTTAACGAAAGAATTTTCCACGACATAACAATAATTATTAAATAAGTAGTAAAAGCGGAAAAAATTAGAAGTAAAGTGTGACTTGCGTAAACTTTTAACCATTTTAATAATTATTAGCGATTATTTACAGCATTAGAAAAAGCAGGAATTATAAGTCAAAATGTTATATTTATTCATATGTATTTTTTAAAATATAGGTTATAATTTTAATATATAATGTTTTAAAAAATTATATAAATAAATCAGATAATAATTAGTAAAAAAAACATTGCAGCAACATTAAAGCGTATGCGTAAATTCATTAAACTTTGTTAATGATGGATGTTCGGGATTCGACAAGAAGCGGCGCCCCTTGCGAGCCCCGCTCCTGCTGCTGGAGCACCGGCGTGCTCCGTCGAATGGCGACACTTATCAGTGCCACGATTACGTGGCTCCGTAGACTGCGCGGCTTGGGTTCCGAAATTAGCTGAAAGTATTAAGTAGGCGTTGCTGTTACTGAAATGACTGACTTTTAGCATTCCAAAATTCAAGTTTTTACTGTCTAATACTGGATTTCGGAACGGAAAAGCAGTGTAAACTTTACGAAAAAAAATCACTGGCTGGATATTGTAATCCATGTAGTTATTGTAATTCCGCCCGAAATTATTACATATGACGGATCACATACATGTAGTTATTGTACTGCAAATACTATAGTTGTCAATTTTTTGTACTATTCTGTAGTAGGATTATACGCCATGCTACAGAATGGATCACACGCGTGTAATTATTGTACTAATGCCGTCCTCATGTTAGGCTGCCCATGTGACAGGTTTCCTAACCTGAATGGTCATCAATCTCGATTCGTGAGGCATACAATTTTTCCTGCCAAATTCGTTTGTTTCGTGCAAAAACGTGTTGAGTGAATCTCTAAATAAATACGTACAGTTAAAAATATACATTTTGCATTAACTAGAGTCAATACCCAGTCGGCACACAGATTCAAAAAGAATTAAAAAAGAATTCAGACGTATGTCTGAAAAGAATTCTTTTTGAATTTTTTGTGCCGACTGGGTATTATACCCTTACGAATATTACGTATCAAATTTATCAAGTGTTTATAATTTTTCAAATGTTTATGATTGACAAAGTGCACATAAATATTTAACGAAACAAAGCTTATTAGACTGAATGCGCGTTATTAAGTCTGTTTTTGTTTTCCTACCTTCCCTTAATGCGTATTTCACTTTTCTCAGGGAAAATGTGCACTTTCTTAAATCTGTTTCCAAGTTATAATTTTTTGATACTTGTTTCGATATCTTCACCCCACCTCCGATTTTGACAAAATTAGACTCATTTGACGCGTTTTTACTCAAAATAAACGAATCTGGCAGAAAGAAGTGTTGCTCTGCCTTGCGAACTGAAATGTCAAGCGTTAAAGTTGGCGATTATACAGGTTAGGATACTTCTCGTCATCTCGGCGTATTGTAACGAACTGAGTATGCGCTGTGATAGAAATGTGCATAAAATTTGAAATGTTTTTTTATTAATAATTACATCACTGCCTTTACACTTGATTGTGGGTGCTTTCCAACAAGAGTGCCACAGTGTGACACAGTGTCGCACAGAGAGACACAGTGTAACACAGTTGTGTAGTCTAATTGGAACAGATAAGTTACCAAACACGGTCACTAGAGTGCGTAAAAGACTGACTTATAATTAGTAAAAAACACAGATTCGAATTGAATCAGAAATCTATCCGTAGAAAATCCAGACCCGTTAAAAAAGAAATTTTACATTATCCAACGTAGGAATAACTCCTTTACAATGCCAACAAAAGAATAAACTTGCAAATTAATTCGATGAAATACGTATGAATAATGAATAATCAACGAATGCATTGTTTCTTAGGCTTATACAATTTTTTAAATAAAAATAATAAATATTGATTACCATCTAAGAATTCTGGGTCTGGTACGTTATTTTCGAACACGAGACATTTTTAGTAAAAATATAAGTCCATTGTGCTAATTTAAAAATGTAGCATGTAAAGAAACGAAAGGTTCAAACTATAATTTTAATTTTGTATATTAAGGCGACAAAACATAACTGAACATGACTAAAATATACCAGTACCACACTTGAAAAAATAATTTATTTGCCCGATGTGTTGGCACTATTGATGGCTGACACGGCCAAACTTAAGATTGAGCTGTGTTTTGTAGTGTCGCTCTGTGTCTCTCTGTGTCATAGTTGGAAAGCACCAATGTAGACACTGTTACACAGTGTCGCCTGTGTCATTTCTTGGAAAGCACCCTATGCAATGTATTATACTGCTTCCTCAACATGAGTTTGCAACTTTTCACGCAAAGGGAGGTTTACCCCACTTCTCACCCCCACCCATTCCACCCCCCCCTCCCGCGTGGGGTGAACTTCTCTTCGTGTGGAAGGTCGCAAACTCATGTGAAGAAAGGAGTACATCTGTTGACCTTGTTTCAAGATTTATATTTGTAAGTGGGATGTGTCTATTAATTAAATTAATTAATTTTATAAAACATATTATTTTAATGCTTCAATAAAAAAATCTACATTGCACAAAAACTAATAAATTTTTTAATCCAACACAGTGTTCTGGCAAATACATTCAAGTGTAGTAGATGTGGCAGTGATTATTAATGAAGAAACATTTTAAATTTCGTGCACATTTTTATCATAGTGCATGCTCAGTTTCGTCACATTACGCCAAAATGACAGGTTTTCTAACCTGTGCAATCGTCAACTTTAACGATTAATATTTCGTTTCGCGAGGCAAAGAGACTATTATTTTTTCTGCCAGATTCTTTCATTTTGAGCAAAAACGCGTCAAATGAGCCTAATTTCGTCAAAATCGGAGGTGGAATGGGGACATCAAAACAAATACCCATATTTAATATCATGTATTATTCAGTTCAGTGCATGAACTCTATATACATTATAAAAGTTATACTTGACTTTATTAACTTTAATAAACAGGATTCAAAATGTACTTAACTTACTTATTAATTAATCCAGTTACAAATTTTAAAACTAGAGAAAACATGCAGCGTTGAAGCCTTTAAGACTCAACTTGTAAAATTAAACGTACAACAGGCATTAGAATCATTTTTATATCTCCATTCAATCATTTGATACTTATTTCAAACATTAGTTCATTCAAAATATACATTTAGATTAACGCTAGAGTTAAAAAATTATGACTCGGAGACAGATGTGAGAAAGCGAATCACATTTTCAATGAAAAAGGGGAAATAGCAATTGAAGAAAAGTAGGAAGACAAAAACAGATTTAATAACACGCATTTGATCTAATTAGCTTTATTTCGTTATATTCATATTCATGTTGTACTTTGTCAATTATATGTTATAACACTTGGAAAATTCTTAAGAGTGTAATATATGACCTTGTCTATACAAGAGACATTGTTTGTTGTGTATGGAGCTGAAGATTTGTTGTTACAAGGACTTTCATTCTTTTCATTTTTCATTGGTGAGAAATTGATTTTTGAAATTTAGTTATATTTACGTAAGCATTTTTTTGTAATTTATTGCTTCTATTATATATTATTTACAGAAAGCAGTGAATAGTTTGATTTCATTTGATGCACAGCACATGTAACAGTGTAATATTTGACCTTGTCTATACAAGAAACACTATTTCTTGTGGATGGAGCTGACCGTTTTATGTTACAAAGACATCCATTCTTTTAATTTTGCACTGCTGAGTTTTAATTATATTTAAGTTTAGTTATATTCAGGTAGGCAGATTTTGAAATTTTGAACTTGTTGCTTCTATTACATATTATTTACAGAAATACAGTGTATAGTTTGTATATCATACTCAGATAACAAACTGCTTATTTGTCACTTCTATTTATACACTCGGGATCTCAAAATTAAGGGACCATCTATTCCGACTTCGAAAAATAGGCGTAATTCAAGAGAGTGTAACTTTGTCAAAAATGATCGTAAAAAAATTATAAATTAAAAATTAAAAAAAAATTTAAAGCTTGAAATCTCTATTTTTAAGATTGATAAGTCATTAAACGATTTACAGATTTATGAAGTTACGCGTATTCAAATGAAGATGCGTCAAATCTCTAAATTTTTTTTACAAAATTTGCAAAGCTCTACGACGCGAAATAAAAATTACACACAAATGCAGTTTACAGCATTTGAAAGCGTGGACCTTTAGTTTTAATTTGCGTTTTTGTTGAGCTTTGTACGATTTTGTTTTTATTGAGTTAGGCAACACTGAAGCAAAAATGGCCTCTTTTGTTTCAATGTTGAATAATTCAATGAATAAAAATCGTACAACGCTCAACAAAAACGCAAATTAAAGGTAAAAATTCAGGCTTTCGAATGCTCTAAATCGCATTTTTGTACGATTTTTATTTCACGTCGTGGAGCTTTACAAAGTTCGTAAAAAAACATGCGATAAATGTCAAAATTTTACAAAAATTTTGCCAAGTTGTACAACGTAAAATGAAAATTGCACACAAAAGTATTTGAAAGCGTGAATCTTTATCTTTAATTTGCGTGCTTGTTGAGCTTTATACAATTTTTTTTTTCACTACGTTATTCAGCATTGAAGCAAAAATGGTTTCTTTTTTCAATGTTGAATAAATCGGTGTATAAAAATCGTACAACGCTCAACAAGTACACAAATTAAAAATAAAGATTCACGCTTTCGAATGCTGTAAACTGCATTTGTGTGCGATTTTTAATTCACGTTAAATAAACTCGCAAAGTTCGTAATAAATTTTGCCGCATCTTTATTTTTATCCTTATAACTCCGTAAAAAATCAGTATATGTTTTCAAAGTAAATATTAAAAGTGTATAGAGAAATATTAAGCTGTAAAATGCGTATTGAAACATTTATCATTTTTGTTGATTTATCATGTTACACTCTCTTTTGGAGAGAAACTGTAGGTGATCATTTAATTTTGCTGTTGAACGCTCACTTAATATAATGACTTATCTTTACTGAAGTCGATATTTGAACTTCGTAAACAACAAAAAAATTGTAAAATAATTTTCCAGGGCTCATTTAGAGGGCGAAACCTTTTGATTATTTAAGTTGGTTTTACTTGAAGATTCTTTTACAGTAAGAAATGAAGGAAAAAATTCAAGAAAGATTTTTGAAAAACAAAAATTTGCAAAATAAAAAATTTTGCATAATGCAATCAAAAATATTGTAGATTATTTTTTTATTAATAAATTTTTTTAAAAGGCTTTTAAATTTTCGACGTCATGTTAATTTAAATAGCAAAAAATTTGCAACTTTTTAAATTTATTTAAATTTGGAAAAATTTTGATTTTTAAAAATCTTTCTTAAATTTTTTCTTTCATTTCTTACTGTAAAAGAATCTTCAAGTAAAATCAACTTAAATAATCATAAAAAATCATACAACGCTCAACAAAAACGCAAATTAAAGATAAAGATTCACGCTTTCGAATGCTGTAAATCGCATTTGCGTGCAATTTTTATTTTGTGTCGTGCAGCTTTGCAAAGTTTGTAAAAAATTTTTAGATTTAACGCATCCCATTTGAATCCGCATAACTTCGTAAACAATCAGTAAATTGTATAATGACTTATCAATCGTAAAACTAGAGATTTCAAGCTTTAAAATGTTTCTTTTTTTAATTTTTTTTACGATCATTTTTGACAAAGTTACATTCTCTTGAATTACGTTTATTTTTCAGAGTCAGAATAGGTGATCCCTTAATTTTGCTTCCGAGTGTACATTTATTTTAATAAAAAATATAATTTATATAATATACATTTGTGCATATTTTTATTAAATGTATAATACAGGCTATCAAATATTACAGCCTGTGTAATATTTGACTTGTAAGATTTTATAGCTTGTATTATATAAGAATAATTGTCCTGCAATCCATATACTACGTTTCCTGTAATCCGTGTATTACTTTTCCTGTAATAAATCGATTACAGTGCAAAAATATTACACAAAATTCAATATTTACGTGTGGTTATTATAATATCTTTGTGTCGTTACCGTAATATTTATATTAAATGTATTATAATATATGGCCAGTGATTTTTTTTCGTAAGGGAAGCAGCAAGAAAACTATTTATACCATAACTATTTATACCATAACCATATTTAACCGATTCTGACATATATAAACTAAAACCCTAACAGAACAAGATATCAAACGAATATTGTAATATTTTACAAAAATACGCACGATATCACGACATTGTGCGAATGTTAGTACAATATCTAAAATATTCTAGAATATTCATACAATATCTTACTGTTAGGGAATAGATCAATGATTTTTATTATTAAATTGTATAAAAGTTATGATTCAAAATAATCCAAGTAATAGTTCGGATGATATATTGTTGCAAGTTTTAAAAAATAAAATGTAACGAACCGCCTTCCGAGCCCCCCCGGACCGCCTAACCGTCCGAACCGTCCGGCCGAACATCCGCCGGATGGCAATTAGCGGCGCATAGCGCCTAATAAATGCTATCATATCAGAGCGACGAGCGATCGCTCCCGCGCTCTCATCTTCGCGCGCACGCGCTCTCGTTCCCGCGCCGTCCGCAGCCACGCTCTGCGCGCGTGGTCTGAAGCGAGAGACCCGAGATCGAGTGGCGGGGATGCTGCCGCCGGACCGCTCCGCCGTAACACGCTGCGCATCCCCTCGCCTCGATCCTCGGGTATATGAGGCAACGTTCGCCGGAGGCAGGGACCTTTATTCCGCTTCTGGCCGGTCCGCCAACTAGGAGTCCTAGGTTGCTATCGAGATCGAGCGCCTCGGTCTCCGCTAAGCCACTTAGCTAGCAACCGCTTTCGCCTCCGATCCTAGCTCCGTTTCCCGACTCGTCGACCTGGGCTCAAGAACTTGGGCCTTGTCAAGCCACTTGAAAGACGTGAAGGCAACTTTCCGTCCAACCAGCCTCCCGAGTCCGACGCCACCTCACATACGGGGGTACGGTGCTCCGTGCCTCCACCAAGCGCACTTGGCGTGAGGGGGTGTCCTTCGGCAATCACTCGCGATCTTAACCGCCTCGCGACGGGCCGCGCGCCGAACCGACAACAACGCACGGATCCGTGTACGCGCCGCGCTCACCGCACCACGCACCGCGTCTCAGACGAGCGTCACAGCCACAATAGCAAGGCCGCCGCGATTCGGAGAAAAACACCCGAAGTTCCGCGAACCACGTTTCGCGCGACAGGTGCACTCGCCGAAGCCTATGTAAATAGATTCCCGTACCGCGTACGCCCAAGCCTTTGTAAATAGATTCCCATACCGCGTATGCCAAACTTGTATATATCGATAAGTTCCGAATTTCTGTGTCACGTCCGTCCGCGATTAATTAATCACCTAGATGGTTAATTAAGATCCGCGTCTCAATCACCGCCCGATCGCATCTCCGGATTTCTAGAGCCTCGTACCGCTGATCGTACTGCGTACTAATAACCGTGAATGTACCGAATTAATGTAAAACTAACCGCATGAAATAAACGTATGTGTATCTACCAACTTAAAACACACGTCTAATTCTTCCAGGCGACCTTTCGCGCCCGTTTCCGCACCGCCAACCGTCCGTGCGCAAAGTACGGTCGTTACAAAAAAATAAATAAACTACAAACTCATAGAACTTTATTTTCTCTTGTGTTTATTCTGTCCATACAAAATTAAGTACATGTTTTATATATTATTATTTAGCAGCTTATAATCACAATCATAGAAGGTGCCCTGGATGTAGCACAAAAAGGGCAACTTTAGAAAATTCAACTGCTGAACAATACATAAAGAAACACGTTAGCTAAAACTATACAGAAGCTTCATTCCTTGTAGAAAAATACTACTAAGCACTACTAGTGCGCAGAAGTATTTTGAAGCATTACGGCACTACTGCACCACTATACTACTGCACTGAACACTATTACATTGCCCTTACAAAAAAGATGCACGGGCTAGGAATTGTAATCCATGTGATTATTGTAATCCCATACGAAAATAGTAGGTGTGTACATATTAGGAGTACAAATTGAAAACCGCCGTTTTCCAGTAGATGGCGCCAGCGGTAAATGCTGGCGCCAAACGTTAGATCAAAAATTTTAAATGTAAGGTTGGGCATCTGGCAACAATTCCTTATCATTGCAGTTGTGAATTTTTATCGGCGTTATATATTTTTTTGTGATCGAAAATGTCGAAATTTGTGCCCAATAAGCGTCATTTGCGGGAAGTTTTGCTTTTTGCCTTCAATTCGAAAAAATCTGCGGCTGAGGCGCGTCGAATGATTGTAAAAACTTATGGTGAGGCTTCCATTAGTGAAAGAACGTGTCGAGAATGGTTCCAACGCTTCAAAAGTGGTGATTTCGGCGTAGAAGACAAGGAGCGTCCCGGACAGGTGAAAAAGTTTGAAGACGCACAATTGGAAACATTACTGAATGAAGATTCATCTCAAACGCAACAGGAGCTTGCAGATTCATTGGGCGTGACTCAACAAGCTATTTCACATCGTTTGAAAACCATGGGAATGATCCAAAAGCATGGACACTGGGTGCCATACGAATTAAAGCCGAGAGACGTCGAACGGCGTTTTTTCGCGTGCGAACAGCTACTCCAACGGCAAAAACGGAAGGGTTTTCTGCATCGTATTGTAACCGGCGATGAAAAGTGGATCCATTATGATAATCCAAAGCGAAAAAAATCGTGGGGCTATTGCGGCCATGCATCAACATCGACGGCCAAGCCAAACATCCATGGCTCGAAGTTCATGCTGTGTATTTGGTGGGACCAGCTCGGCGTGATTTATTATGAGCTGTTGCAACCGGGTGAAACCATCACAGGAGCTCGCTACCGAACACAACTAATGCGTTTGAGCCGAGCATTGCAGGAAAAGCGGCCACAATACGAGCAAAGACACGAAAAAGTGATGTTGCTGCACGACAACGCTCGGCCACATGTTGCTCAGGTCGTTAAAACCTATCTGGAAACATTGAAATGGGACGTCTTACCTCATCCGCCGTATTCTACTGACATCGCCCCTTCAGATTACCACTTGTTCCGATCAATGGCGCATGGCCTGGCTGAGCAGCACTTCCATTATTACGAAGAGGCCAAAAATTGGGTCGATTCGTGGATCGCCGCAAAAGACGAGCAGTTTTTTCGACGCGGGATTCGTATGCTGCCCGAAAGGTGAGAGAAAGTAGTGGCCAGCGATGGACAATACTTTCAAGAATAAGAATGTAACCATTTTTCAACAATCAATCCTCAAATTTTGGCAAAAAACGGCGGTTTTCAATTTGTACTCCTAATACATTCGATGGAACACATGCGTATAGTTATTGTAATACGAATACTACGGAGGCCAACTTACAGTGATATAGTCAACTTACTACATTGTACTACAGTAAGTTTTTGTTATTAACCTTCTCGTATTGGAATTTAAAATTGCGCGCTGATGTAAATTTCATTTCGCATTTTCACTCAGTGACCATTACATAGTTTCAAATAGTTTTTTGTAGTATTTAGTTTTACGAGTGTTCAATGTGTAAGAGCAGTATATCTTCATCAAAGGTCAGTAAATAATTTATCATATTAGTATACATTAGGTTTCCCCGTGTATCTAATAAAAGTAATGTTAAAATTATACAAATCCAATTTTAAATGTTACTATATTTGTTTTATAAATATTAGTCATATCTTAATCGTTTCTATCAGTCCGCGTATGATTTAAAGATTTATAGAGATTTTATATATTATTTTTCCTTCCCTGTTAAAAACGTCCAATTAAAATTATTAGAAAGCTCTGTTTGGTCTAATAAGATTAAATTGTGTTTTTAAACCTGTATTTTTTAGTAAAACATAATACCTTTCAAATCAGTTGTATAATACAATAATTGAACTCTAGAGTTCAATTGAATTGTGTTTTTCAATTGTCCAATTGAATTATGAATTTAAAATGTGGTCATATAAAGTTTTATTATTTCACATGTGAATGTATTGTTGAGTAAAATATGTTCAAGTGATAAAAAGCGCAATTATATATACATAACTTTTTTCAAAAAAGTATTGAAAAAACTTATGATAAAACAAATTAATAAGAGCTACAGAAGATCTTAACACTACTTATTGTTAGCACTATTGAAAACTACTGCACTCCTCTGTACTACAGTAGCAATAGTGTAATAGTGTTGTAGTGCAGTAGTGTAGTAGTGCAGTAGTGCCTCAAAATACTACTGCGCACTAATAGTGCCCAGTAATTTTTTTTCTACAAAGGATACGGATCTAGAAAGCAAAATCATGCAAAAGCATTCCGAATTATAAGAAAATTATATAAAAAGCTATGGACCATTTACAAAAAAAAATATGTGCAATTTAATTATAATATATACAAAGGAATTAGAAACAAATAATCATTTATCATGAAGTAAATAATAAAAAATAATCGTCTGTGGAAATGTTTATTTTCAAATAACTTGTCAACTTACATTTTTAGCAACAATTTTTGTTGAATAATCTCAATAGTTTTCTAACAAAATTGTAATAATATTTGTACTATATTATACATTATATATAAAACATTAAAAATATATATAAATTGTAATAATTTGTACTATAAGCAGAATCTCTTATATGAACAACGTATATGAACCATAGGGAAATATTTTATTTTTATCCAAGCTCTTTTTAAAAAAATTCATTGTATACACTGTTATCCGTATTATCTACAATTTCATACGGCCTTAACTTGTATTTCGAATCTATAACTCTTTTTTTATGATTCTTTTGCTCAGCAACTTTTGCAAAAACTTCAATTTCGCGCTTTGTACTGCTTTTACTACATATGCCTCACCTCTTGGGATCGAGTAAAAACAACCGGAAGTCAGCAATTCCCTAGGGTTAATTTATGCAGAATGGTTAGTAATTTTCAGTATCCGACAGCACAAGAAATTCTATTCGGAACAATAAAGCAGTACTGCCAGTTAATTTCGGAACATACCCCTTCTTGTTACCCGCTTGCGCAGCCGATTGCCAACCAATAGATCACCCTCGCGATTTAGACGAGAGTGACGTCATGCCCAATCGCAACATGCGAACTGCGAAGTTGAACGCAACGGTATCTGAAACGGCGCAATTGTTGTCTCCATCTTTCACAAAAACGGTCGTGTCGTGTCGTGTTCTACTTCTCAAGGGCAATCGGCATGCAGCCTCGGTGATAAGTCGCGGATATCAATTAAGCATGCTCATCGTGCTCCGCAATTAGGTGCGCGTAGAAGTGTCGAGTGCGAGCGATAATGATCCAGAAAATCGGAGCACCGCGAACTACGCCGGAACACGCGGTCGAACGTTCGCGCGCGGGAGCAGCTACGCGGTCAAGATCTCCGTCTCGCGGATTAACAATACTATTAACCGACATGCAAGATTTCTGTTCGGCATAAAGCTGCGTATCTTGCTCAAGATTTCCGTTTTTACGCTCGCACGCGCCGTGCTCATTATCAGTTCCATCCGAGGCACCGTGCGAATCCCGAAAGCCGCCATGACCACCGGCCAGCTAGCGGAGTAATCACTCTTATTCTGCGTGAATCGCACGAGCAATCGCGAACCGACCACGAGTGAGACAAACCTTGTAACCTTTGTTTCCGGTGTATACAAGTCCTCCGGGAAATATTTTGTGAACGACCTTGCGTTGCGACTCTCAAGTTACGAAACAAAGTCGCATAACGCAGTCCAAGAACTTTGCCCTTAAGGCTGTGAACTTTTCATATATGTCAGCGAATTCCGCCAAAATTTGTTATGTGAACCAAATGCTCTACAAACATCAAAACCAGTGTAAATCTTTAAGTGTAAAATAAAATAACTTTTCTTCCGCTCAATTTTTCTTTCAATCACATTCTGTGTCTTCCTACTCAGTGCCTCGTTCAAGGCATAAGCGTGCACAACGTCGTACAGTGGTCTGGCGCGTGATTTTAGGGGAACTAAATTCAACTTTTTATGTCAACTAAAATTTAATTTATTCTTATTCTCATCTAATACTCCAATTAAGGATAAAATCGAAAAAAATATTGATAAAAATACCTAAACATAATAAAAGTATAATAATATATGAGAAATGTGTTAAAATCAGACTAAAATTCGTGATAGACACTATAGTTTTGTAATAGTATTTTTTAATCCAACTATGGTTGTAAAAGAAAAATAGATTTTTTTAAATATCATATTTGATGTCAAGATTACTCTACTTGCATATAAATATGTATTTACAAATTTGAACAATTTTTTAATAATATTTAAACTTTAAGTAATTAAGATTTAGAGTTAATTTAAAGGTTAAATTTAAAGGGATGTAACTAACAAGTAACCAATTGTCACCTCAAAATTCAAAATGTCAGACGTTGTATACACTTTGAACTTTGATATCCAATTGATTTCGTTTGCGGCTATTTACGGGAACAATTTCTGTAAAGCATTTAATCCTTTGCGTCACGGTGCAGCGCGCAGCGCGCAGCGATGTAGCTCTGGAAGCTACACCTACCATCTAAGCTTATTTTATCAATGAACTAATTGTTTTACGTATTTCTTTAACATGTTTAGTATTATTGGATTGCTAAAGGTTTCCTCTAATAAATTGAGTTTTAGAATCATATTTTAAATAAATAATTCATTAATAAATATATACTGAAAAATTGTTTTCAGAGATTAAATTTATTTGTGTTCATCCTTCCCTCTTACGTCTGTTTAGAGATAAGAAATAATAAGAGGCAGAAATACCCCCCCCCCGATCAGGGATTGGCCTGGGAGGCCGGGAGGGGGGGAAGGTATCTTCATACTATAAATATAGAGAAATGTAGTAGAGACGCGGTTACTCTTCACTGCATGTTGACTCGGTGATCAAGCTAGCAACCCCTAGCAGTTGTGGCATTGAAACTTTTTTGTTTATACATTAAATATTAAAAATAATAAAAAAATCAAACCAATAAAAAATAAAAAATAATAAAAATACAAACACTAATAAAAAATATAAATATTAAAAAATTTTTTTTAATGAAGTCGACAACATTCTCGATTTGTGACTCTGGGTTTAGTTGAGAACAGTGATGACCTTCGAAATTAGATATAAAGATCTCGTGATTAAACAAAAATAGATCTGCGTAATAATATTATAAAAAATTAAGTATATTGCATCTGCCATTTTTAATTTTGAATTTTTGATATCGGATTCGTAATCAGCGACTTCGAAAACCCTTAAATAGCAAATCTCAAGCAAATCCAGTTGATTTTGATAATTTTGTCCGCCATATTGGCTCCGTCATTTTGAATTTTGAACTTTTGATATCGGATTCGTAATCAGCGACTTCGAAAACCCTTAAATAGCAAATTTCAAGCGAATCCAGTTAATTTTCATAGCTCGTATTAATTTAGTTCCCCTAAAGTTGCGCGCCAGACCACTGTGCGTCGTCGCGAAACGCGACGTAAACAATGGCATTAATAGCTTCATTTATATTTTTGTAATGCTTTGCGTTTTAGTCTATCAGTGAGTCAAAATTTTAATAAAAAGCATATGCAACAAAAGAAAGGCACACCTCGTCTTGTGATTATAAACTTGGTTATCCACAAAATTTTACACACAGACAATCAAAATTACTTTATAGTAGCCACGACAAGAATGATAATGATTTACATTTGAAAAAACAAAATGCATTCTCACCTAAAAGGTGAAATTTTAAACTTAATATGTTATTGCTATATTGCTGCAGTGTTTCGTATTATTTGGGTTTGTTTTGCAACATATTTTTTAATCGGATGTTTTACATTCTCATATCCGACAGTCCGCAATATGTGTTAACCCGTTGTGGTTACACCTCCAAAAAATAATGTAATGGTTACACTGGGTCAAGTTGACCCGATGCAAAAAAACAGTTGCCATTTGCGTTCCTTTTGATGAATCGACTCAAATCCTTCACGAAAATGAAGTTTAAGACTTCTTCTTCGTAATCAAATCGTTTATGTATCCTTTATTAAATTTTTTAATATTGAAACGACACAAGGAAAAAAAATTTTGAAAAATGCCATTTTGTACTAAAAAATTCCTAAAAATTCTAATTTTTGAATAAAATCAAAGTTATTACCGGGGTTCTACTCCAGAAGTAGTATACTTTTAAGGAAAAAATAGTATTATATCGAGCTTTTCAAAAAGTATATTTATTTTGACGATTGAAGTTGGTAATTGTAATGAAAATCACGAAATGACATAAATCAATGTTGAAGGAGTAAAATAATGTAAAGAAATTTTTTTTTGTATCAAAAACTATATATATATATATATATATATATATATATATATATATATATAACTATATATGGCCTTGGGTCATCTAGACCCAGTGTAACCACAACGGGTTAAATGCGACAAGAAAATATGTTACATTGTATATTTTACATATTGAAAAATTTATATTTTTTAAGATAATAATTAAATAAAAATAAGTATAAATAAGTTGTAAATTATAATCGATAAAATCAATCAATAAAATCAATTGATAGTTAAAAAACTACAAATATGTACACTGAATAAATATGTATACATAAATATACATACATATTCTTTTATTTTTATCTTATTTTAAATAATTCTAATGTGCACATTATTATTTTATTTTATTTTAATTATATGCACATAATTAGAATAAGATAAAAGTAAAAGAATATGTGTATATACTTATGTGTACATTTATTCATGTCTTATATGTTCACGTGCGTGCGTCATGTGTATGTGTATATAGAAGTGTACACTTATGTCGTGTACGTGTATTCTACTACTATGTATGTATGTGCGCGCGTGTACATAATTTCAATATGGCATCTATTCCCACGTGATGTCTCTTACTCTCGTCACATATTTCAGTTCGCTCTTTTTGAGGGCACACTCAAAGCCAAACAGCGCTACAAAAGTGTCCCCTCTTCGTCTAAGAGAAGAGTTTGTATCCCCTAGTTCACGGAGAAAATATGCAGAGAACACGTTTTCATCTGGTTTATCAGACGGACACACCTATTTTACCTCATCCACATTATCAAACCTCACAGACTAAACCTTAGACTACAGGCTATAGACGACAGAGGATTTTGTGCGCATAAAACCGAACACATTTTATTCGACAGTTAAGACCTAAGCAAAATAGTTGACTTGTAATCTTAAGACAAGTTTTATGACTTAAGTTTTTGTCTTTAGTAACTCACAATAACTGTCTTGTATCTCAAGTCTTAAATTAAAAACAGATTCTGTTTGTAACTTAAGACACAAGACTTGAGACACAAGACAGTTATTGTGCGTTACTAAAGACAAAGATTTAAGTAGTAAAGTAGTTGTATTAAAATTATAAGTCAACCATTCTGTTTAGATCCTTAATCGTCACAAACAGCGATGAACAGAATAGTTGCGACATTTTTTTTCAATAGATTTTAGAACATAGCTTTGCTCATCGAGCGGTGAACGTAATTGCTTGGATTCACAGGTAAGAACCAATTATGTTCAATCACTCGATGAGCAGGCTGCATTCCAAAAACTATCGAAAAAAGGTATTGCAACTATATTGTCCACTACTGTACAACGATACTGCGTTTTTAAACAGTTTTCTTTTAAGTAATTTGTACAATGACAGAAGATTCAAACGTGGAAATAAGAAATTTTACTTGTTCTATTTACAGAGAGTAGATTATGTGCTGAAGTCCAAGTAACAATAACACGTATGGAGTTGCGTATTGCGCTCGAGTCCTCTTACCTAGAGTCCTAAATAATCATAAAAGCTCAACCGTTACCCTCTCCATGATTCCCAATAATCTCCTTAGTCGTCATAATGAGATCGTTGCTGTCTGCTTGTAAACACAATTGGTTATTTTGGTTTAATCAGAGGATTATGGAACTTGAACTGTCGGATTTGATTGGTTGTCGCTGTCAGCTAAGGGAGATTCAGTTTGAGTTTCTCTTGAATCAAATCAATATTGGCCCTCGTTCCTAAAATAATTAACCAGGGACGGCCATTCCACAACGTAATAATAATTGAATACTCAAAAGATAAATATAAAACACAAACACAAAGTCGAAATGCAAAAGATTAGGATTGGAAAATAAAATGATGTTACGGCGGTACTTCTCTGATTATTTAGGACTCTCACCCATAGACACAAGATACCTAAGCCGGTATTTATATTCGATTCTTATATTTAAAACCGTCTTAAATATCATCTCAAGATGCGATCCACTAATCAAAAAACCGTATTAGCATCATAAGACATTACTTAAGGTGATCTTGAAATAAAAATCGACTACCGGCTTCTAGACTGTGCGATCAAGGAGTGGGGATAAAATTCGAGGACACATTGTTTGTGACCTAGTTTATACCAAATACTTAATACATATAGTAACAATTAGTTTAGTTAAAAAATATATTCCAGTACGCAAGAAACATTAAATAAACAATTTTGAAACATTGATGTTGTATGACTTTTATCAACGTTCTTATATAATATTGTATAAATGTTTTTAAAATATTATTTAATGTGATATTTCTTAATATTTAAAAAGCATTTTAATAATACTATTTCAAATATCTTTTCCGCGTTCTTATTATTATATATATCAAATTTTGTATAAATATTTATAAAATATAATACCTAAAATATAATACCTTATATTTCTGAATGTTTAAAAAACGTTTTATTAATATTAATTGTTCCCAAATTTTATAAATGTTGCTTTACAATAAAGTTGTGTAACCATAATCAATCAAATTGGTCAATTGCTTGATATCGTTGGATCAATGCGTGCTGTATAATAGTACAGTGTAGTTCTTTGAACTAATTTTAATCGCCGAAAAATTCAACAATATTCGATAGTGAGAAATTATTAGGTGCGCAACTAAGTTCCCGCTGTTTGTCAATAGATGGCTCCAGCAGTAAGTGCTGGTTGATTTAGACATATCCAAAACGTCATGAATCAAGTTTAGACATATGGTAAATAAACCGTTGACACGTTAGTGATTTTGTTTTGCCGTCATATACTTTTGATTGTGTGAAATTGTCTGATTTTGTGCCAAATAATCGTCATTTGCGGGAAGTGTTGATTTTTTTATTTCATTCAAAAAAAACGGCGGCTGAAGCGCATCGAGAGCTCCAAAAAGTTTACGAAGATGCTGCTCTAAGTGAAACAACGTGCCGTGATTAGTTCCGTCACTTCAAAGACAGTGATTTCGATGTTGACGACTGTCCGCGTGAAGGAAGTCCAAAAACATTCGAACACGCTGAATTGGAGGCATTGCTCGATGAGGATCCGTGCTAAACGCAAGAACAGCTTGCTTCAGCATTAAAAGTTACCCGCCAAGCCATTTCCAAGCGATTGCATGCGTTGGGAATGATTCAAAAGCAAGAAACTTGGGTTCCTTATGATTTGAAGTCAAGGTAGAGCCACGTTGAGCGTCGTTTTTTCATCTGTGAACAACTGCTCCAGCGGCAAAAAAAGGAAGGTTTTTCTTCATCGCATCGTGACGGGTAATGAAAAATGCATTCATTACAGCAGCCCAAAGAAAAGAAAGTCATGGGGACTGCCCGGTCATGCTTCTACGTCGTCGACTCGGCTGAATATCCACGCTGTGAAGGTTATGCTGTGTATTTGGTGGGACCAGGTCGGTATTATTTATTATGAGCTGTTGAAATCAAACGAAACCATCACTGGGAAACGGTATCGACTTCAATTGATGCGACTAAGCCAAGCACTGCGCGAAAAACGACCACAATACAAGCAGAGGCACAACAAAGTGATTCTACTGCATGACAACGCTCGGCCTCATGTTACCAAACCCGTTAAAACCTACGTGGAAACGCTCAAATGGGAAGTCCTACTCCACCCGTCATATTCCTCAGATATTGCGCCGTCAGATTATTACTTGTTCCGTTTGATGGCACATGGTCTGGCTAATCAGCAGTTCCGCTCATACGAAGACATCAAAAAATGGCTTGATTCGTGGATAGCCTCAAAAGACGAACACTTTTATCGTAACGGTATTCGAGCTTTGCCAGAAAGATGGGCAAAAGTTGTAGCTAGCAATGGGCAATACTTTGAATAATTCATTCCATTTTCACAATAAAGTTACATTTTCATAAAAAAAACGAGAACTTATTTGCGCACCTAATAATAAATTTATTACTAAAATCAGTCAAACATTATTACAATATTTTTAACAATTTTAAGTAGATTTTAGAATAAAATTTATCTAACGTTAATTGATGTACACATTTTATACTTACTTTCATTTCGTTGACATACTGAAATGTTCTGCAGTCAATAACTCTAAGAGTAATATCTGTTGTTCCTACGAGAAGATTTGTAGACGGAGAAGGACTTGAAGCCAAAGTGTTCACAGGAACGGGACGATTACTCTCAGGACATCCTAAAAGTGAACCCATGAAAGGATCCCAACAATGAATTTGGCCATCGCATGTCACTGCATATCTCAGAGATTCCAGGAATGTAAGCGAAAGAATAGACTTTTTGTGTCCAGTATATGTATATTGGCACGACGAGACTGTAGTTCCATCACCCTAGTTCCGTTACATCAATAAAATTATAATACGAAATATTATATAATTCATTAAAAGGAGATTCTCCAGTTTAAAAAAGTGGATAAAAGATACATGATTTTTTATTCATAGAAATTAAGTCGCTATTCTAATAACACCGAAATTTTTCAGAGGTATCTCAGAAATATTTCAATCGACAAGTAAAATATTTTATAAAAATTGCGAAAACTATCCGCAACATTTCTGAGACAGCTCTAAAATAATAAAATGTCCACGATTCTTGTACTTTAAAGAAATGAGTTTTATAGAAAAATTACTGAAAAAATTTATAACTTTCTTTAAATATTGTGAGAAAGTTACAGGAATAGCTGAAATTTTTTTGAAATATTAATGACCGTAATTCTATAAATATAATAAACAAATATTCTCAGTTTGGGCCCCAAATAAAAAGTCATGAGTCATACAAGGTGTGACAAAAAAATCGAGACACTGAATTAAATCGAAAACAAAGCATTTTTGAGAAAAAAGTTTCAGACAAAAGTTATAAATTATGAATAATATAAGGCCGAGAACAAGCTATTCTTTAGTTTTTCAAGTTACAATTTATCTTAATCTTGACAACCAAGATACAAGTAGCGGAACATTTCGGACGCACTTGTCCTTCTTCAGCATTAATTTAAATTTCTAATGTCAAATTACTATACTTAAATATAAATCTCTACATGACGTATAATGTTAATTATTGTACGTTATATAAAAATCAGCACAGTTTTATTTGACGCAATGCGAGAACAGACTGAATCCATGGTTCACTGTGAGGCAACGTCTCGATGTTCCGAGTCTCTCTATTGAAATGTAATAATCTAAATGAATAATAGTAATTTAAATAACTAATGCGAATTTAACTGAATGAAAATAATCTAGATAAATAAAATGATTCAAAAATGTAAAAATTTTTAACATAGTCCCAATAATTTAAATAGATCAACAAATACATTAATAATTTAAAAATTCACGAATAGTATATTGCATGGATAAAGTACTATGCTCGGTTGTGTATCTCATACAGAGCTAACTACACGACTGACAATGAGTATGA
Organism: Solenopsis invicta; assembly: GCF_016802725.1. NCBI lineage: Eukaryota > Metazoa > Arthropoda > Insecta > Hymenoptera > Formicidae > Solenopsis > Solenopsis invicta. The sequence continues at coordinate 11,976,003 of NC_052669.1, read as the reverse complement.
AGAGAAGAAATAACTACCGAGAATGGTGACACGTATAAGAAAATATTTAAACGGAAGTTGCATCTCATTCTTTTTTGCTCTACGCAACTGCGTATAGATAGGAACAAAAATATTCGTGTTGTTCAAGTTACTCCTGTCAACTCTTATGCTACGTCCTGCGGAGTAACAATTCTTTTCTTTCGGAATCGATGCGGCTAAGCAACCAGAGATTGCAAACAGATAGTCCACTTTAGCTGCGCAAATAAGATAGAATTGTTCGGTTGAGTCAATACGGTTGCTCTACGCTTAATACGTACCGGTTTCACCGGAAGCAAGCATTGAAACACGGACGATTAACCCCCTCGACGGGAAACACCTGTCGTGCAAGAATTAATAGGTAATGATCTCCTAAGGAACCTAACTGATCGGATTAGCCAAATGAAAAACAAATTAGAAGCCAAAATTCTGAGAACGCGTGGGCGATAAGAGATAGTACATCTGGGGATTACAACCCCATAAAAATCATAGGCAGAATCGATTATAAAAAAAAGAGCTCCGGAGCAGATTGGCCATTTTTGCTATTTACTGTTGTCACTCATGATCCATTATTCACTATTCATTCTCTCATACTCCAGTTCGATCCAACGCACATTCCGTGATATTATATGTCCGAGTTTATGACGTTCGGATCCGTATTCATACGTGACATTTAAACTCGACGCGGCGTTGTGAAAATTCAGTCAGCAAGTTTCTTTGCAAGTTGTGAAGATCCTGAGCGCCAACCGTTGACCAGCCGTCCGTCATGCTAAGCCAAACCTGCTCCGCCGAAAGCCAATTCATTCTCACCTCCATAAAATTCTCAACAAATAGTAAGTCTTAGCCATCCGTTATTTTCTTGTATTTCATAAGATTACCTTCTCTCTCGCAAAAATTTTTATTATCAAAATATTTATATACCCATTATTAGTTCACTACCCTTTCCTTTCTTCCTTTTTTATTACTCTTTAATCCCTGCAGGATTCGATCAAGCTCTCTTTCAATTGAATTCGCAACTATTCTTTAATTTCTGCTGGATTCGATCAAACTCTCTTTTGATTGAATTCGCAAGTATTCTTTAATTTCTGCTGGATTCGATCGAGCTCTCTTTCGATTCAATTCGCAACTTTCTGCTGGATTCGATCGAGCTCTCTTTCAATTAAATTCGCAACTAATCTTTAATTTTTGCTGGATTCGATCGAGCTCTCTTTCGATTAAATTCGCAACTTTCTGCTGGATTCGATCAAGCTCTCTTTCGATTGAATTCACAACTATTCTTTAATTTCTGTTGGATTCAATCGAGTTCTCTTTCGATTGAATTCGCAACTTTCTGCTGGATTCCATCGAGCTCTCTTTCAATTGAATTCGCAACTATTCTTTACTTTGATCAAACTTAAAGAATTCCTTCCTTATAATCTAGTTAAAATCCCTTCCTTTTTTTCCCTTTTTGAATAGTTACGATCTAGATTTTATTTTTCTTTATTCAAAAGAGAGAGGAACGTAGCCTTATAAATTTTAAATTCCTTTTAGTGCGTCAATCAAGTCCCTGAACGTAAGTCTCGAAGAGCCATTAGAAACCGTCAGAGTCGTCAAAATAAGAAGGTTCGGAAGCTTGGCGCATCGCTATCTCTCTGCGAAATTAACCAAACCATGAGGAGAAAACACTGTTTCTCCAAGTGTTTCAATTAACATAGAAACCTCCGACGAATCGACCGATTCATATCCACCAGGCCCAAATCCGTCCCCCGAATCATCCTCTCTTTTGCTCTGTCGCTATCTCTCCCCCTCTTACTCCCCTGAATCTCATGTAGAAACTAATCTTGAACAATCCTCAGGAACACCTTCTTTTATTCTTGACTCCCCCGCATTAAAGTTCCCTCAGAAAAACCAACATTCTTTCTCGCCATTTATCCTCCAAGAAATAGAAAAAATCGTAAATGAAATCCCAATAGAACGCATCGAAGAATTAGCCAACGAATTAAAAGAAATCTTCCAAGAACAAAACAAATAAATCTTATTTCTACCTCAATAACCATAAAGATTGTTTAACGGCACGCACGCACGCACGCACACATTTATACAGAGTTTACTCATTAACTTAATTTCAATGTAGCCGATTAAAATTTAAGTTTTATTAATCAAATTTTTTTCATATTAAATTTTCTTTAATCCACCGTAAAGGTTTTATTAATCACTCATATTTATTAAAACAGAAATGTTATTTTTCTTCTTAATCACTTTATATTAATTTTATAATCACTATCAACCGTTGTAATCATTTATTTTTTTACTAACAATAAGTTAAAATAAAATGTAATTTTTTACCTTTAATCATTTTTTTTAAATTTAATTTATTTTAACCACCTCCGATTCCTCGCTCGAAGAAGATTACACTTAGTCCGATCCCGCGTAAAAGCGATTCAATTCGTCTACGCAAAATAAAGACCAGACGAACGCATGAGATCGAATAAGAGTGTCTACGACACACTAACCTGATTCGAGTTTTCGTAATGCTTTCGACTCAATATACACACACACCCTTGAAACACGTGTGCTCGAGACTAGAGGTCTGTTCCATTATGTAAGAAGTTTTCTCAAGTTCTTATTTCTCAAGTTTCATCCGTTGACATAAAACAAGGAGACCTTCTTCTGAGAACTCTGGATGTAACATCATTTAAGTAGAAACAAAAGAGAGTTAAACGTTTTTAATATAATTTTTTGTTAGATATTGCAATATTCCAGATATTTTGCATGACTAACTCTATGTTATTTAGAGTTTCATTGATAAAGTTTTAGTTTTGAGAGATTGGTAGTATCGTTAAACATTAAGTTTAGTTTTCATAATATAGTTCACACACATGCTACTCTCTTTTTATTGTTTCTATTCTGTGGTCACTTCACTTTCGTTCATTCTCTCTTATGTAACGTTGGCATGTGTTTTATAATAAATCTATAACGCAAAATCCACAGGGCTTGTTTATTTCATATACGAGATACTTGCATTGCGTCGCGGGTTCTAACAGGTTATGGACCCAGACTCAAAATAAAACAGCAGAAAAATGTGCAGCGTAGATACAAAGTACGCCATAACCAAACTAAATAATACGAACTTTTTCGTATGGAAGTTCAAGATGCAATTACTCTTGACAAAGGAAGGTGCGTGGAAAACCGTTATAATCCACTGAATCCACTGAATCCTGAAACGGAGGCAGGAAAAAGAAAGATTCTCTTGCATATGCGACCTTCGGATTGAACGTGGAAGATGAGCAGTTAATACTTACTCGAAACGCGAGAACTGCTAAATCTGCATGGGATGCTCTGAAAACGTATCACAAAAAGAATAACGCTAACAGTGTGGTTAGACTAATAAAGCGTCTTATGAGTATGAAATTAAAAGAAAACGCAGATTTGGAAATACACGTCACACACATAGCCGAAGCGTTTCAACAAATGAACGATATCTGTAAGGAACTGAAAACGAAAGATTAGCATGTCGCAGTTCTACTGGATAGTTTACCAGAAAATTATGATATTTTGGTGACAGCGTTAGAGTTAAGAGAAACCAATTTGACAACGGCCGTTGAAGAGCAACGTTTATTAAATGAATGAAATAAACGTAAGGATAAAACTTTTAGTGAAGAAAATGATACGATGGCTTTACGTGTAAGTACAAACGCGTCAATTAAATATCGAGAGAACATCGTATGCTTTTTCTGCAAGAAAAAAGGCAATTTTGAACTTAAGTGTCCGAAGTACAAAAAGTATTTGAAAGATAAGAAAAAAAAGGAAAAGACAAAGGAAAAAACAGTGGCGGCAAGCAACAAGCAAATTTAGTAGAAGTATCGGAGAAAAGCGATTTCCTATTTTTAACTTCAAGAGTTAACCATGGTTGGATAGTCGATTCAGGTGCGACATCACATGTTACATCTAATAAAAGTATGTTTACAGAATTCAACGAGAATCACCAGGAGAATATCTTCGTAGCGAATGGTCAACGAGTAGTAGTTGAGGGAATCGGTACAATACAAATTCATGTAGTAAACAATGACGGAAAAAGGTGATCGATTAAGATTCAAAACATTTTGTATGTACCCTCAATTAATGGAAATTTGTTGTCAGTCCATAAGCTTGTGGCAAATGAGTTTAATGTCAAGTTTGTTCCCACTGAAGATTGTAACATCATGTATCAAGATATACAAATTGCTACAGCAGTTTTACGAGACAACTTATACGTATTGAAGGAAGTTAATGAGGTACTATTGACAAGTGATGGACGTCCGAAGAATTGTATACACCAATGGAACAAATGGTGTGGACATTGTGATTTGGAAATTGTAAAGCGCTTATCTGCAGATGGATATGTCAAAGATGATGACATTGTAAATTGTCCTATTAATGAGACGTGTGATACATGTCAACAAGGCAAAATGACACAAATACCATTTCCAAAAGCGACATAGAAACAATCTAAGGAACTTATGGACTTGGTTCATACAGACGTTTGCGGTCCCATGCAAATAATGACACCATCAAGGGAAAGGTACGTACTAACCTTTATTGATGACCATACTAAATTCTTCGTTGTTTACTTGTTGCAGCATAAATCAGAAATGTTCAATAAATTAAAAAAATATATACATTTGGTCCAGACGATGTTTAATAAACAACCGAAGATAATTCGTTCTAATCGAGGTGGCGAGTATACTGGTAAAGAAGTCGTCAAATATTTAAACAAAAATGGTATACAAATTCAATACACCACAGCATATGGCGTGGCCGAGCGTTAAAATCGAACGCTCATGAAAATAGCACGCTGTATGATAATTGAATCAAAATTAGATAATCGATTCTGGGGAGATGATAATGATGGTGAACTACATTCAAAATCGCTTGTTGTAGAAGTCAGTTCAAGTCACTCCATACGAAGGATGGTTTGGTCAAAAATCAAACATTCGTCATTTCAAGTCATATGGATCAAAGTGCTACGTGTATGTCCATACGGAAAAACATTGAAAATTAGATCAAAAAGCTATTTCGATGATTCTAATCGGCTATGATGATAAATCAAAGGCATATCGATATTATAATCCTTCAACGCAAAAGATAGTCATTAGCAGAGATATGAATTTCATGTTAAAGAGGAGATCTGAAGTTTATACAAAAATGATGTCATCGGATGTAGAACCAACAAATAAACCAGATCAAGACTTAAAAGATCTAGGTGAAGAGAATCATAACGATAAAGAGGATCATAGCAAAGAAGAGGATCTAGACATATTATTCAGACTATGGTGACGACGAAAATACCAACATCGTTCCATTAACACGATCGGAGCAAAGCACAAAACGCATATCACCAAAGCGTCTGATAGATGAAATAAATGTCGTTCACAATAAAGTTAAGAAACCAAAGAACTACAACAAGGCTGTGACTAGTCCAATTAAGGATCAGTGGATTAAAGCAATGCAGGAGGAAATGGCATGTCTAAAAGATAATCAGACATGGGAGCTATTGGAATTATCTCGTAACAGGCAGACAATTGGCTGCAAATGAATTTACAAAGTGAAGCATGGGGCAGATGGCAGTATCCGTTGCTTTAAGGCTCGATTGGTCGCACAAGGTTATTCACAAAAATATGGTGAAGATTATTACCAAGTCTTTGCATCAGTCGTAAAGCATTCAACGTTTCGCTTGTTACTCTCAATAGCAGCAAGAAATAATATGGAGATATATCATATGGATGCTAAGACAGCATTTCTAAATGGAACTATAAATGAAGTGATATACGTAAAGCAACCTCCTGGTAAGCAACGTAACAGAAGCCTTCGTAACAGAAGATCGGTTCAACTCGGTGTGTCGGCTAAAGAAAAGTCTGTATGGTTTAAAACAATCCGCCAGATCCTGGAACCAGACATTACATGCAGCACTTTTATCATCAGAATTTTTGCAATGTGAGGCAGATCCTTGTTTGTATCGCAAGAAATTTAAAAACGATTAGTGTTATATTCTTGTTTATGTCGATGATATTATTGTTGCAAGTAGAAAACACAAACTCATTGCAAAAGTTGAGTCATTAAAGTCAAAATTAAAAATTTAAAATTTAGGTTCAATTAAGGAGTATTTCGGTTTTGAAATTTGTAAAGATGGCAGGCAAAATGTATAATATCAATCAGTCAACATATGTATATTAAGGGGTATCCGGTCAATTGGTCCGGTTGAAAACAATTGATCGAAAACAATTCATCGAAAATCAATTCATCGAACAAACAATTGATCAAAAAAGAATTCGTCGAAAGAAAATTGGTCGAAAAGACAATTGGTAAAAAAAAAAATTGCTCAAAAGGACAATTCATCGAAGGAATAATTGGTCAAAAGGAAAATTGGTCGAAAATACTGTCGAAATTGATAATTATCTATTGGGTGTACAACTTAATTCGGTTCGTTTTTTGCTTAAAAAACGCATTTATTTGAACATTAAAATAAATTAATACCTTATTCAAAGTATTGTTCATCACTAGCCACTACTTTTTTCCATCTTTCTAGCAATTTATGAATTCCGTCGCGGAAGAAGCGTTCATCTTTTGAAGCCAAGAATGAATCAAGCCAATTTTTGATACCCTATTTTGAAATGAAGCGTATTCTAGTCAAAGCGTTTTGCATCGATCGAAACAAATAGTAGTCAAAAGGGGCAAGGTCTGGGCTATAAAACGGGTGAACCAGAACTTCCCATCCGCTATTTTCCAAATAGTTTTTAACCGGAATAGCAACATAAGGCCAAGCGTTGTCATGGTGAAAGATTATGGACTCGTGTCTGGTCGCATATTCTGGACGTTTTTCGGCTATAGCTCATTTTAAACGGATCAATTGTTGCCTGTAGAAGTTTCCCGTGATGGTTTGACCAGGTTTCAGTAGCAGCTCATAGTGGATCACAACCTTCTGATCCCACCAAATACAAAGCATTATCTTAGCATCATGGATATTCGGCTATTTAGAGTTTTAATGATAAAGTTTTAGTTTTGAGAGGTTGGTAGTATTGTTAAATGTTAAGTTCAGGGGGTCAATCACGTAACTTTTTCCCTAAGATGAAAAGATGAAAAGTGAAATTTCTAACCATTGAAGTTAATGGTTAGAAATTTCGGAGTCGCGTTCGAGTCGCCGGAGCAATCGGACGTGTGAGTGTGGCGCAGTCTCGAGTCTCGTGATAGTTCTTGAATATTGAGAGGAATATATCATATACGAAAACGCAAAGAAAGACACTGGTGTTTTTAACTAATTTAAGTAGAGTAACATGTCTCCAGTTCCCCCGCTCGGAAGGGGGAACAAGAGTAGCATGAATATAACAACAGCCAGAGCAAAAAGTGTAGAGCTAAAAGTATCGGGAAAAAGAGCTAAATGGAGCCCTCCGCTGACTAGAACAAAGAGAGCAAATACACTAAAGGAAGGACTCCAGAAAGATTCAATGGAGGAAGAGGAATTATTGGATAAAATGGCCATGGAGATGGGCACGTTCGATGATGTAGAAATAGTGGCAGAAAATATAAAAGAGTCAGAAAGTAATAATGAGTATCAAGACGTAAGTAAGCAGCGCGATTCGACGCCGGTGGAGGCGGAGCCACACAGTTCGAGGGAGAGAGCAAGGGAAACAAATACAGGAGAGATTGCAAGAGTTAGTAATCAAGGACGAGAAATATATTATGTTATAAACGACAATTTGGTGAGAGACAATACACGCACAGATTTATGGAAAGAGGTGAAAGAATTTAATAGTGACAGATTTATAGAATCAGGTAAAGGTATTTATAAAGTTTTTTGTAAGTTCTCAGAGGCAAACATGATGTCAAGTAAAGGTAAAAACTGTTGCATAATTTTAAATTGGTGTAACAAAAATAAGATTACGGTTGAAAATGTTACAATGATAAAATTCAATTTAGCTATCATTACTTTTTATCAGGCAAAAGAGGCAAATTCATTTTTGGATAAACTAAAAAACACTAAAGAAGAAAAATTCGTGGGATATATAGATAAGAAAACTGCTTTTTGCAAGGGAGTAATTTCGGATTGGCCTTATAGTATTCTCGAATTGTGGCATAATATAGTTGAAAAGAACGATATTTTAAGTATAGAGAATATGAGAAAAAGAGTTTGGAATAACGAACTTAAGAAAGCGGAACATAGGTTTACAAACAACTTTATTGTCACAATGAAGGGCAATATAATTAAAGATAGTTTAACAGTGTTTGATAATCTGAAATTTAATTTACGAATACGCCCGTATGTAGAGTCTGTGGTACAGTGTTATAATTGTTTTCGTTATGGTCATATCAAGGCCAGGTGTAGAAATACTACCAGATGTATTATATGTAGCGAAGCAGCTCACGGAGATAATAGGATGTGCGATAGGGCGGTAAAATGCGGAAATTGTGCAGAGGGACATAAATCCACTAATAGAAGGTGCCCAGTCTACAAAATCAATAAAGAGATTAAAGTAGCAATGGGTTACAATAATCTCTCCTATAGTGAGGCAAAAAGAATGATTTATGGAAAGAACAGTAAAAGTGAGTACGATAGATTTAAGAACCCCAGAGCATGGCCAACATTAATTAAACAAAGATATAGACAGTGAACAGGACAACGTTAGGGCAAATAGAGAACTGTATAGTGACAGAACAAAAACACAGGTAGAAAATTTGAATAGGAATTGGAGAGTTAACCGTCCAATATTAGTAAACAAACCAAATTTAGCGGAAATAAGAGAACGGAGCGAATTGAGAAGAAGAAAGATGACATACCAAAATTACTATAAGGATTTTAATAATAGGGAAATGGAAATCACAAAGGAGAAAAGAGGCATAGCTATAAATAATAATAATATTTTTGGTAGTAGTACATCCATTTTTTCACAAGAGGTAGAACCAAGGGAGGAGGAAAATAACATGCTAAATAACTTCCGTTAGTAATTTTTTGTTCCTCAGAAAAATTCAGAAATAATATTTTAGAATGGATATACCAATACACAAGAGAATAAAATATTCAGGATCAACAAGATATGAGGGATAGAGCAGATAATTTAGTAAAGAAACGCTCTTCTCTGGATAGACAGTTGGAGGAAACAAGAAGGAATAGAGAATGTCTAGTTAATAATAGAAAGTTTTTGGCACGATAGGGATTGATTGTAATATAAGAATTAAATGCAAGTGATACATCTGGTAGTGTCTACAGAAATCAGATAGTTAATTGAGAGGTTTACTAATTAATTCAAAAAAGTGACTGTATACAGTATTCGTTTAGTTAATTACAATTCTTTCTGTGGAGTTTCTGTTATGTTTTTTTTGTGTTTTATATTTTTTTTTCAGGTTTTCTTTTGTTTTTTATTTTTGTCTTTTTCAGGTTTGGCGATATACTTATTTATTCATGTATGTATATATGTGTTCACAAATTCAATTATTTATATATTTTAGATCTATCTATTTAAGAAATTATTTAATCATTTATAAACATATATAAGAATTATCTAAATATACACTGGGTTATGTATTTTTTTTTTTGCATATGTATATTTATTTTTTATTAATCCATTTATTTATGCTTGTTAGATCTATTTATTTAAGAAACTATTTAACTATTTATGTGCATATTTATAAGTTTATCTATAACATTAAGTTATTTACTGGCTCGATAGGGCATTTGTTTATTTGTATGTACATACTTCTGTGTTTACGGAAGCATTTATTTATACATTTAAGAAATTATTTAATTATTGAAATATATATATATATATATATATATATTTATAAATGTATTTATATACAATACACACTTGGTTATATATGTGGCGGTACATGTAATTGTTTATGGATTTGAGTATTTATTTATTTGTGCCCAGACCCAGATATATGATAATTGTATTTATTTAATTGTATTTATGTGATAATTGTATGTATTTATTTAATTAAATGTTTGTTCTCTAACAGGGAAAGTAATAATGTCTAAGATACTATTGTGGAATGCAAGAGGTATTAAAAGCAAAAAAGCCGAAATTTTGGTCCTAATTCAGACATATGATATTATTGTATTAACGGAAACCAAATGGTCAAGCAATAAACCACTCTACTTTGCAGGATTTAAAACGGTTAAGTACAACAAGCGTGAGGGTTCCGGAGGTGTGGCAATCTTAGTTAGGAATGATATTGAATTCTCCATTATAAAAACGTGGAAAGTGAGATCAGACAACTTTGACGTGGTCGGTATTAGAGTTAATAATACAGATATAAAATACAACCTGATAGGGGTGTATAGGAGACCGGGAGGTACAGACAGACCCGCAGTGTGGGGTGATTTATTGAAGTTTGAAGAATCTTGGAAAATAGCATAATTGTTGGTGATTTCAATGCTCACCACACACTGTGGAACTGTGAACAAATAGATAACAACGGAGAAGGGTGTTTTGACGCAATGATGAACAAGGATTATATATGTATTAATATAGATACTAAATCGAGAATAAACTATGATAACCAACGAGCCTCTAATTTGGACTTGATTTTTGTGAAAGGAAATTTATCAGGCAATATTAACTATAAACAGCTGGAGGATCTATGGGGCTCGGACCATTTTCCAATCGAATTTTTTTTTAAAGTAGAAGTACAAAAGTATATTAAACATGCGAACAGAGTTACAAACAAAAAAATAAGTTGGACACAATATGAAACTTTAATAGAAGAGGCAAACTGGGAGCGGGCTCTAGATTGTATACAGAATGTAGAGAAGATGGAACAAGAATATGAAAATTTAATTAATACTATGATAAAAGCGGCCAAAATAGCTTCAGGGAAACAACTGAATGATAACAATCGGGGCAAGGACAATTTAACGAGACACCAAGTAAAAAGAAAACAGAAACAGCAGGTCAGGTGGTGGGATAAAGAATGCGAGGAGATACTTAAATTAAGAAAAAGTAAATTAAATAAATGGACTCATTCTCGGGCTATGGTAGATTATATCGAATACAAAAGAGTAAGAGCTCTTTCTAGAAAGACATTCAACAAAAAGAAAAAGGAAAATTTTAACAGGTTCTGTAATAGCATTAATAGATTTACTAGTCTCAGTTACGTTTGGAATACGATGAGAGTTTTTAAAAAGGTCAGAAGTAAAATAAATTGGACAGGATGGGCTACGAAGGATAGGGAAAAAGAAATAATTAAAACCATTGATGATATGACCCCGGCATGGGTACCAAATGAAAATGCGCAGTACTTGGATTTTAATGAAAACGAGGAGTCATCAATGGATAATTTGTTTAGTATGCAAGAACTTGAGCGCGCTCTCAGCATGGCCAAAAAAGATTCAGCCCCGGGAATTGATAGTATTAGTTATCCGATGATTGCTACACTTCCGGAATCAGCTAAAAAAGTACTATTAAAAATATATAATTTCATTTGGACTAGGGCGACTATTCCAAAGGATTGGCAAAAATAACAGGTGTTTTTTATAGATAAAGTAGGCAAAGAGAAGGTCAGACCTTTAGCTCTGTCCTCCTGCGTGGGCAAAGTCATGGAACGCATGGTTAACGAAAGATTTATTTGGTGGATAGAAAAAAACAACAAATTAAATGAATTACAAAACGGGTTCAGAAGAGGTAAATCCTGCACAGAGAACTTGGCTAAAATTTCGGCTGACATAGGGAACACGATTTTGAAGGGAGAGTACGCATTGGGTGCGTTCTTGGACGTATCAGCTACTTACGATAATGTGAATTTTGAGGTGATGTATGGTAAGTTGCGACTAGAAAATTGTCCAAAAAGGATTGCCAATTTTGTTGTTAATTGGTTGCAAACAAGACAAACAGAGTTTGTGATCAATAGTAACAGGACAGTTTGAAGAAATGTAAATAAGGGATTGCCTCAGGGAGCAGTGCTTAGCCCGATATTATATGCGCTGTACACTAACAATATTACAGAGAACATTACAAAGGATATCCACGTATTGCAATTTGCAGATGACATTGCAATGTATAAATGTAGCAACAATAGAGCAAGCAATAGAGTTAGTTTAGAAGCAGCGGTAAATGTAATCGGAGAGAATTTATCGGAGTTGGGTCTCTCACTGGAGCCGAGAAAGACACAACTTGTAGAATTCTCTAAAACAGGATACTACGATAGAGGACTATTTATTAGAGTAAATAATGAAAAAGTGCAGAATCACAACTCAGCAAAATTTTTAGGAATATGGTTAGATAATGACCTTAATTTTAATAAACAAATACAAGAAGTAAGAGGAAAAGTTAGCCGAGCCAATTCGATCCTTAAATATTTAAGTAGTGTCAAAAGGGGGATAGAAGTTAATACGGCGCTTATGTTATATAAGAGTCTGGTGCGATCCACGGTGGACTATGGATGTTTCATATATGCTCCTCGTACTTACAGTGCACAATTAAGGATTGAGAGAGGTCAGTTTTTGGGAGTGCGTACTGCTTTAGGATATAGAAATTCGACTCCCAACAATGTAGTCATTGCTGAGGCGAAATTGACATATTTGATGGATAGATCATTAATATTAGCAAAAAATTTCTGCTTTAAGGTCTATAAATATGGAAGTGAGGAAATAGGCAATAGCTTGGACGGATTGTTGAGAGTCGAAAGATACAGGAGATATAGAAATCCCGCTTTCAATATTAGCATACTTAGTCGGGCGTGGGAATATGTACGTAGACATCGTAATATGATAGGAGAAAGCGAAAGAAAATTTGGGAAATGGATTATGACACAATAAGCGAAAAAATAGAGATAGAACATGGAATGGGAGAGAACTTAAAGTTGCTACCAAAAAATAACAATTTTGATATCCAAAAGGTCAAAGGTTACAACAATATAGATAAAAAGATAATTAACGACATAAAACACAAACACAATCTGGAAGAAGAAACATTATTCATTTACACAGATGGATCAAGGTCAGAGAAATCAATGGCTACCGGGGTGGGTATAGTAATGGAAAATCAAGATGAGGGGTTTTACGTTAGTCTCCCCAAGAAATGTTCTATCTTTACGGCGGAAGCTTTAGCAATAAAAACAGCGTTAGAAATAGCTTACGAAAAAAGAAATAGGTACAAAGACTACGTGATACTAGCAGATTGTAAGTCGGTACTACAGGCTATTAGTAATAATAAAATGTATGTCTATCAGAATAAATACATCTTAGAAATTAAAAAATGGCACTGTAGATTTAAAACAACTATAGGAAAAAGCGTAAAATATGTATGGATTCCTTCACATCGTGGGATTACCGGAAACGAATTGGCGGATCATTTGGCAAAACTGGGCGCAGAGGAAATACCTAACGAAGAAGTAGAGGTCCCTATTTACGATCTCAGGGGGTCGATCATGAAACTTTTTCCCTAGAGCGGAAACGTGAAAAGTGAAAATCTTTACCATTGAAGTTAATGGAGAAATTTTTCACTTTTCACGTTTCCGCCTTAAGGAAAAAGTTTCATGATCGACCTCCAAAACATATACGAAAAAAGAAGAGTGGGAAAATACCATTATTACTAACAATCGACTTTTTCAAACAAAAGGAGTCCATTATTTCGAAAACTTTTATAGGATAGAGGAAAAAAAACCGTGGTTCCATGAGTTAAGGGTAGAAAGATATTTCATTACATTTATAAATAGAGTAAGGGCTAATCATTATAATTTGAATGCCTCTTTGGCAAGGAAAGGATATGTCGAAAACAGTAGATGCGAATGCGGCTATGCATTCGAGAATATTGATCACTTAATATGGCGCTGCAGTCGCTACGATGAACAAAGAATGGAAATGGGCGAGATATTGCACCGTGAGAACATGGATGGAGTGGAGAGCGTGGTAGAACTGATTCAACAGGAGAATTGGAAAAAAATTGGAGTACTGTTCGATTTTGTGAAGAAGACGGGTAGAATCGTGTAGCGTTGCGTGACCGAGCGCTATCACGACCGAGGCTCGAGAGCGAGTAAAGTCACACTTACCACACGTCATATAACCTATCTCTGTGAGGGTTCAAGACGTAAATTAAAAAAAAAAATGGTTAGAAATTTCTCTTGTGTAACGTTGACATGTATTTTATAATAAATCTATAATTTTAACGCAAAATTCATAGGGCTTGTTTATTTAATGCATGAGATACTTGCATTGCGTCGCGGATTCTAACATATTTGACATTATGATTTGAGAAAATATTGTAACGGAGACAAACCGGTACGCAGCAAAAATAATAAATAAAAATAAAAGACTAAAATTCGATGAAACTTGGGTTCTTGTAGATTGTGATGAAATAAAAGTATATTTTGCATTATATATAATAATGGCTCAAATTAAAAGACCAACAATTCAAATGGTCTATGAGAGTCGTTATAAAAACGCCAATATTCAGAAAAACGATACTATTGAAAAAATTTTTGCAAATAAGTAGATATTTGCATTTTGCAAATAACGATACAATTAAAAATACAGATACATTACGTAAAATAAAACCTGTGAGAAATTTTTTTAATCAAAAATTTAAAAAAGTGTATATAATGAAAGAGGACATTACCATCAATGAATCGCTAATGAAATTTAAGGGACGCATATCTTGTAAACAATTTAATCTGTCAAAAAGGGTGAGATTCAGTAAAAATTCATAAAATTTTATAAATTGTGTAAGTCAGTATCGGATTATTATTGGATTGTCGGAAAAGTCATGCGCATTTTTGCAATAGAGGGCTCTAGTTTATTTTTAAAAGTATTAGAGTCATTCGCATCTATGTTATTATTAAGACATTTGACAGTTTACAGTTTAAAGGGAAAAACGCGCGTCAAGCTTGTGAAAAGTTGCATAAAGTTTATGGTAACAATGCTATACAAGAACGTCAATAAAACTAATGCCGTTGGGACAGTAAGTTCTAATAGAAAGAATATGCCGAGAGATTTTGTTAAAGCAAAATTTAAAAAAAGAGAATGTATTATACAATAAGAAACTGTAATGGTATATTAACATTAAAATGAAAAAATAAACGAAAAGTTTATATTATTTCTACAAAGCACAAAACTGCAGAAATTACTGAACAGGGCAAAAGTCAATTTAATCCTATTTCAAAACCAAAATGTGTTATTGAGTACAACAAAGAAATGATTGGAATTGATTGCTAAGATCAAATGTTAGCGTGCTTCCTTAGAGAGTTATGAGAAAATATACGAAAGGATGCCAAAAATTTTCTTTTACGTATTTGACATGGCACTTTTTAACTTGTACATTTTGTTCAAAAAAACAATTACAAGAAAAAAAAACAGAGTTAAACTGAATATAGAATTGAAATGGTCGAATCATTACTAAAACATGTAGCGTTGCCAGACTATAAAGAACAAAAGCGATTATCAAACGGAGATTTACCACTGAGACTGCACGCGCAATATTGAGATCATTTTTTCCAAGCATATAGAACCAATATCATCAAAGTAAAAGCCATCAATAGCTTGTAAAGTTTGTACAAAACATAAGAGGCGTAGTGAAACAACATGGCTGTGCAAAAGATGTCAAGTTGCGTTACATGTACATATCTACCAAAATGCTTTGAAAGATACTATACGATTGAAGATTATTTCTTTTTCCTTTAAGTTTTTGCAAAACGTTAATAATTTAAAATAAACATGTATTAAAAAAATTAAAATAAAATGCTATTGATTCATTATCCACTTCCAAATAAATCATTCTTGTTCACTGTTAAATCGTTCGTATTATTTTTCAAACTTCTTACAAAATTAAATCAGTTGTACCTTACACATGTACATATTTATATATCATAAGACGTGTGTGATTGGTACAACTTAGAGCACTTGGCTAAACTATTAAATGACTCGACGCGTGACCGACCTTGCTGTTTATGGATCGCGCTGACGGAACTTAAATCGTAGGATAAAGAGTTAATACAGTTTTCTTGGATAAAGTACTTTTTTAATTGAATGGTTTCATCAACAGATACAATTGCAGATACTGGTCTGACAATCTTCATTGGATGCTTGAAGATCACACGCAATACCTTTAAAAGTTGAATATCTGAACAGGTGTGTTAAATAACACAATAACTAATTTAGTTTTTATGGATGAAAAATGGATTTAAACGTTGCAAAGTATGAGGATATACTGAGAAATAAAATAATTCCAACAATCAGGCAGATTGTAGGAGATAACTTTGCTCATACGTGATTTTAGCAAGACGGTGCTGGACTGCATTATGATAGAGCTAAGCAAAATTTTTTAGGCAACAAATTTTCCAACCGATAAATTTGAAGGGAAAAGAAGAGATTGAGTGGCCACCATGGCCTGATTTATCACCATTTGACTACATTTTGTGGAGGTACCTAAAAAGCAAAGTGTATGTAACATAATCCAGAAATATAGAGAAACTTCAAAAGATTATTGAAGAAGATGAACTCATTAATCTAGAATTCATTAATGCCGTATCCAGCTTTTACAATCAAATAGCTCATTGTCAGACAATAAATGGTGCACAGTTCAAATATTTATTAAAAAATATTGCCTTAATTGTCTGTATCATCAACCGATTTTGCCTTGGATCGTTATTTGAAGTCCCTAAATAGCTCAAAATACACATACACATGCATTGAATAAATATTGAATTACAATTAAATAGATAAATGTTTACAAAACCAACGCTAAATGATCTCACACATTGATGTTAATCTTCCACGAGATCAGATTCAACTTTTTTAGCGATCATTATTTATTAAAAATTATTAACAAAACAATTATTAACAAAATAAATAGAACAAATCTGACAGAAAAATGTGTCTTTCTGCTCCAGAAACCGAAATATTAAAGTTGACGACTATTCAAGTAAGAAACCTATTCATACCAATAAAATGCAAAGATCTGAGTATGTCCTACGGCTACATGCGCATGTATTTTAGTTACTTTTTGCTAGAATGCATAAAACACTGCCATTTTTTTTATAGAAATTGATTTTCGATGGAATTTTTTAAAACTTTGATATTATAACTTTTGGCATTCTTAACAAATATCTTCATAAGCACAACCTCCAAAAATCAATTTTTCGCCCAGTAGGTAAAGATCAATAAATAAGCCTAATAACAACGGGCTACAAGGTGTCTTAAAAGTTTTTGAAACGGCAAAATATCTCAGAACTAAAGCATTTTTGAGAAATAAGTTTTAGACAAAAGTTGTAGGATTAAAGAAATCTATTTACCGATCTTATTAGTTTGATCTTGGATGGCGTCGTCAAGGTGAACAAAGTCACATCGATTTTTCTGAAGCATTTTTATTTTTATTTTTAATTCCATAATTTAAAAGCTAATGTGAAAAGCTTTTTAAAACACTGTAATGATGTCAATCATTTGGAGCTGGTTGTCAAAAAGTAACTATTTACCTAATAATGTACCTGAATGTTGAATTACAATGTCTGCAAGACCTTCATCAGATATTCAATGAACGTTAGACGTTTTTACAGAGACAAGTTTTTTTACTTCATCTATTAATCAATCACATTATGTGCAAATGCAATTTTGCTCTGTAAAAGCGGTATTTGTGCACAATGCAATTAATTAGTCGATAAAATAAAAAAACTCGCCTAATGTTTTCAATATTTAATCTCCGTTTTGAAACGTTGATTCAACACTTGTGTGTTATACTGATAAACAGTCAAAAAATTTAAAATAAATTAAAAAGAGCTATATTAATTATAAAATTATTCTTATAAAATCAAAAATCAAACATGATCAAATTATATTGTGTGTAAAGACTAGAGAATCTCCTCAAATTGAATAGAAAATATCTCACCTGGCTTCGTAAACTCCACAGTTTTACAGTTTTGTCCCTGCCACCGCTCATAAAACTATTTTCATTGTCCAATACGTAAAGACATCTTACGCTATTTGTATGTCCGTTAAAAGTCTGGAGTTTTATCTGCTTTATATTAAATATCGCATTTTTCTCTGGTCTCCCTATCTCATGTTCCCAATAAGCCAGCCAATTACCGCGCAGTTGTCTACCAGCGGACAACGGACAAGTTGTTTCGCGACTCATGACACTCGTTTCCGTCGCCGATTGAGATCTTGCGTCATCTTTCTGTATCTCAAATCTATTTCCTATTACAGATATGTTCCCGAAACTACAAACAGCTTTATCAACTGATTCAACATCCTCCACGTCGTAATCCACAGACGTGTTGTATTTATCTTTAATAATGAGACATAAAAATGAATATATTATTTATATATCATTTCCCTGATAAAAAATTTTTCTCAATGTAATTTCAATGAAATTTTAAGAACATTTTGTTGAATTTTACATTCATTGTGAAACATTTTAATGTTTTAAAGTGATTTTATCAAAATTTCATTAAAAATACACAAGTTTCAGTAAATGCTATTAATTTGTCATTCTGGAGTAATTTGCAATTTTTTGTTGCAATTTAAAACATTTATTATAATTTCAATAAAAAACCCGCACAATTCTTATGGAAATTGAGTGAAATTTGCATAAAATTTAATATGTTATACATCTTGTTATCCTAATGAAAAATCTCCACAGACACAATCCCCAATAATTGAGCGTTTGACCTCTACGACAAACAACAAAATGTGCAATATTAAATTTCAGCCAATTCCACTTAAAGATTGTCGGGATTCTTTCTTTATTTTTTCATTAAATAGTATTAATAATTATATAAATTTTATAAATAATTCGATAAATTTTTATAAATGAATTAAATTCTCATTAAAATTTCATCTCTTTTATCATTATAAAAACCAAAAAAATTTTCAACAAAATATAATTTTATTGTATATTCCTTGAAATTTCATCAAAATTTCATTAAACTTTTTCTACCAAAAATTGTAATGGCTGATAATTGAAGAATGCAAATTTTATGAAACATTTACCGTTATTTATGGAGGTAGCTTTTATTCCTTGTTCATAATCGTGACAAAATTTTTGTATATGCTCGTGATTTTTAAGAATATGCTCCATCATTTCAGTATCAATACATCTGTAAAATAACATATATGCCTTATGAGCGAACTCAGTAGTGAACACAGATCGTAGTTCTTCAAATGCCTGTAAATAAAAAAAGTAATGTTAAAAAAAGAATGAGTTTTTGTATCATATACATTTATATTCAAGCCATCTAAAAGAGAAAACAGGAATAAACTATTCAATTTTACTCTATTTCTTTGTAAATTTGGCACGTCGCTATTTTCTACGATTGGAGGAGAACATGAATCTGCAATATCCGTATCAAATTTGTTCCATACACAAGTTCCATCATTAGCAGATTCTTCAATTGCAGCCTTTGTCCTATAAAAGAGAAAAAATAACATACTGTTACTGCATATCATTAATTTATTATTAAGGCAGATTTGTATTTTGTTATGCTTAGAAAGTTTTTAAGAATCTTTTTTTTTTAAAGAATAAATATTTGTAAAAAATTTACTTTATTATTGTTTAAAGATTGATTCTTTATTTTTTTTAAATAAAAATATGAATAAGAACTAGAATTTTTTATTATTCTTAATAAATAAATGGCATCTATTTTAAATAAAAAATGAAATTGTTATGATAATTCTAATTCCTTCGATACCTGCAAGTGTTCTGATTAAAATGATATTTGTTCATATTTTTATTTTAAATAAAGAAGATTAATCTTTAAATTGGTTTATTACTAATATGAGGATCTATTATTCATGTTTTATTTAAAAAAAGGAAATCAATCCTCAAACAATAAAAAATAAAAGGCAAAAAAGTTTTTTGAAAAATATTCACACACTTTCTAACAAAATTCTTAAAAATCTTCTAAAAAATCAGCGTGACAAAATAAAAAAATATCTTTAACGATGTATAATTAAATCACATGTTCATATCTTCACATTACCGTACGAAATGTTCACCAATTGCGCCTGCTTTTTGCCCAAAATTATTCGACGGAATTCCGCCATCTGAATTTTCATTAAAAGTTTTCTCAAAGGCCAGAAAAAAACGTTGAATTGGTACTGTCATATGATTCTTAGTGATCACACTGCCAAGCCGTAAACTGAGAGTGAACATCGCTTCCAAGCATTTTTCAGCCAAGGCAATGCGAGCAAGCGTTCCATTTGGAAATGTAAATCTCGCAGTTGATAATATGCGCACCGTGGGATGCAATATAGATTTAACAATCAGCTCCTATATTCATACATAGACAAATAAACTGTTGTAAATTTTTTTCGTTATATCTTTGATGAAAAAAATTTACATATTTTATAATATCTTTAAGGATTTTTTGAATTTTGTAATTATAATAACTTCCAAAAAAAGTACTTTAAATTTTAGAATATACTTATATATATTCTTTTTCTATAATTATAGCTTATACAACATATAAAATTGCAGAAATATTTTGTCGTAATGTTACACCATTACAAAATATTACAAAAAGTTGTTGCAACATTGCTGTAACATTAGAAGATATTTGTATAATATAGAACTAATTATTTTAATATTTTCATATTACAAACATATTGCAATTGTGTGTTATTGTACAAAAAAATTGGTAATAACTTTCTAAAGCGGCACTCTTTTATTTTTTGGAAACTAAATATTGTACTTTATTAATAGTGATAAAAACTACTTAGATAATGAACCTTGAGATAATTAACAACATCCGGCGACTACTGATTTCACATTGTAGGGTCTGGAAGACCCTCTTCAACTCTGAAAACTTCGGCTCAATATTTTTCAACAAATTTTGTCTTTAATGAAAGTTTAGAGTCCTAAAATTGTAATTGCACAATCGACATTGCTAAAAAATAATTTATTGTAAAATTATTAAGAAAAAATCATTAAGTAAAAATAAAAAAATTATCAAAGATCTATTTCTTTAAAATATCATATCTTCGTAACAAAAAACTTTTAAGGACTTTACTTTGGTGTTTTAAAACTAAAAAGTAATACTTTAAAAAAAATTATTATATTGTAATTTCTTTTAAAAAGTATAATTATGAAACAAAAAGAAAATAATGCATTTTTATGATTAACTCAAAGTGTCTAAAATTGAAAATTGATGTGTTTCATGTGATATATTTTATTTTTCTTTGTAAAAAAGAATATATTTTTGCTCTGTGGTGCTCATACCTGTTTTCTCTACTGTGCCCGTTACACTATCCCCTATGCGCGCAAAGACGCACCATTCTAAATTTGAACAGAGTATATGCGAGTAACATACACGAACAAATCTATTCGGACATGTTTTGTTCGGGAAAGTTTTATACAGGATTACCAAAAAAAGTTACACATTATATGAATAATCATAATCAAATTTTTACATGCTGAATTGTAGTTGACCAATAAAGTTGGTTAACCATAGCAATCGAAAGGAGAAAGTTTGAACTTTCTTACCCCTTGTTCGAACATTTAAACCTTCTTCTTCATTCCGTCTTCGCAAAATAAATAATTAAAAATTCGTACGTAATTTTTTTTCTATATTAAAATCTGCTGAAAACAAATTCTTACAAAAATAAAATTTGCACGATTGTCTCTTGCAAATTACTTAGTTTTTTAACAATAGTGAGTATATTAGATTATTGTACATATTTGTAATTCCATAAAACTGTTTTGTTTATATTTTTTTCTTTCACATTTATTGTTAAAATTTCCACTTTTAGAAATATTGAAATATAATGTTGCAGCAATATTACAATATATAGGGTGCGTCACCAAAATTTGGGATAAATTTCAATTTAAATTTTCCGCTATATTGTGCCTCTGTCAAATCGTTGTAGGCATCCAAAAAAATCCCGATGCTTTTATAATAGTAAACAGTCGTATTCTCAAAACTCCGCGAATAAGAGGCGGAGTATATTCGAAAAGCCGCGATCACCAAAGGCATTCGCGCTGGACGCTCAACGGAAATAATTCAGATTTTAAATACCCGAGATCAACCATTTATGACGTTGTGGCAAGATATGCGGCTTCAGAACAGTCTAACCAAAGCTCCAATATATCAGCGAGGAAAAGTCACTCAAGGAAAAGAATGCATCGCCAGAATCCACGCAGTCATCGAAAGTGAATATTTCTTTAAAAAAGGGAAAATTGTCACAAAGAAGTGTATTTGCGCGTATTGTGCGCAATGAGTATAGTGAAGCCGTAGATGGAAACTGTAGCGTCTGAGAGGGCACATGTTTTTCAGCAGAATAGTGCACCGGCTCACACAAGCCATTTGGTTTAAAATTGGCTCTCAAACTACGTCGATATGTTTTGATCCAAGGAATTCTGGTCTCCTAACAGCCCAGATTTGAATCCTTTGGATTACTATAATACATATCGTAGTTAATAAGGTCACCAACAAGACTCGGCATCCGAATGTGACGTCATTAAGGACTGCGATTGATGCAGCATTCGTCGACAGCACTACATTACGTGCACGCTACATATCGTGCATGCGGACGCTTCAAATTGACAAAGAGAGTCTGCGACAATGATCTCACCAATTTTAATAAAATTTCATGGATGTTTAGTATTCACTCACATCTTTACTGTAGTAAAGCCATTCGTTGCGAAAATTAGGCATTCTCAAGAAAATAACGATTAAATATTTTCAGTATCTGTATAGTACAGAAGACTGAATGTCAAGTTGGCGACGTAGTGTAGGGCGTTAAGACGTTGACTAGTACGTGTGAGGTTCAATCCCCGCGGATAAGATTTTTTTATTGATATATATTTTTAAATTGTTATGTATAATTTTTAAACCGTTTTTAATATAAAATATTATTTAAAAAAGTCAAGAAATTTAAAAATGCTCTTCTATTAAAAAAGGGGGTTAGACTGTTACCGGCTAAAACCCCATGATGGTCCAGTCTACAAGAACGAGGAGGGCGCCCCGGGATCGCCAGCATTTCAACCAACAGGCGCTCCACATGGGAGTTACATGGGATGGAAGCAGACGACTCCGCGTTTGCCCCCTGCAGGGAAGGGGGAAGGAGGGGGCATGAGACACACCCAATTCCTTTCCAACTCAGAGGGTTACTGAATCCGGGCATGTTCCCGGGCTTTTCTCCCTCACTTCTTTTTACACGAGAGAGAAGCATTCGGCGTTGTCTCCCTCTCTCTCTCTCCGCGGTCTTCTTCCGCAAGATGTCTTCGCAAAAAAAGAGCACCGCTCCCCATTCCCTCCCCTTGGAGAGCATGGCCTTGACCATGCTCCCCAGGGAGAAGGCCGCCTCTTTCATATCCAGGGCCCAAAGTAGATCCCGGCGGGCATCCTCCCACGTTGGACACTCCAGCAGGATGTGTCGAGTTCATCCAAGCCCCACAATGATGACATCTCAATGGGTTTCCTTTCAATTCTGTGCAGGTACTCACCGAAGCACTCATGCTCGGTGAGTACCTGCACCAACCTGTACGATAGGAGTCCGAAGCACCGCCGCACAGTGGTCCAGAATCAGAAAACATTGTTCAAAATAGTCTACAGGTCGTATTTCTTAACCAATTTCAAACATTTTTTTTAGAAATACTCAGAAATAAATTCTAAAGAGAACTATCTTAGCCGATTTTGGAATTTCTTTGTGTTTATGCAAAAATATTTAAATAAATAAAGTGATCAATTATTAGGTTGTTCAGAAAGTAATTTCGTTTCTTTTTATGAAAATAAAAGAGGCGATTTTCTTATAGTGAATAAATATTTTATTGAATTATATATTGTCCATTCTGGTCCAATACCTTTTGCCATCATTCTGGTAATAGCATAATTCCACGCTCATAAAACTTTTGTTCTTTGCTAGCAAAAAACAGATCTAAATAATTTTTTACTTCCTCATTTGAAGTAAAGGTTTTACCGTCTAAAAAATTTTGTAGACACCGGAACAAATAATAATCAGGAGATACCAGATCTGGAGAATATGGTGCGTGTGGCAGTATATCCCATCCAAGTTGTAAAAACTTTTGATAACTTACTAAACTTGTATGAGATATCGCATTATCTTGGTGGAACACTACACCTTTTTTATTGATCAATTCTGGCCTTTTCTGTTTAAGTGAATCATTCAATTTGTTCAGCTGATGATAATATACTTCAGAATTGATCGTTGTGTTATCCGGTAGAAGCTCAAAAAAACGATTCCTTTGAAATCCTACCAAACAGGTAACATTACCTTTTTTTGATAAATATCGGCTTTCGAAGTGCTTTGAGCCAATATTCATCAAAATTATCTTTTTTACTCCATGATCTCTTGCATTTAACTCTTAAACACACCGATCCCGTAAAATACGTAAACACATTTTTGTGTCTGGGAGACTTTTTCAACTTTGAGAAGTTATAACTTTGGTTCTAATCAATATTTTCTAACAATTTTTTTTTCATATAAAAGTTCAAAATTTCAGAAATGTGACTGCATAATCAATATTGCCGAAAAATGACTTATTGTTAAGTTGAAAAAGAAAAACCATTAAGCAAAAATTAAAAATTGTTCAAAAATCCACTTTTCCTTTAAAAAATCATATCTCCGCAATAAAAGACTTTTAAAGACTTTCAAATACGGGATTTTCAAAAAAAAAAAAAAAAATTATGGTATTGTCATTCTTTTTAAAAAGTAGAATTATATAACAAAAGGAGAATATGAGGAATTTTTGGGTGTCTAGAAATTCACTTTTTTTTTAAATTATATCTTAGCAACAAAAAACTTTTAAAGACTTTACAATACGGCGTTAAAGAACCATACTTAAAAAAAAAAAAAAAAATTATGTCACTGCCATTTCTATTAAAAAATATACTTACATAACAAGGCAAATATCAAGTATTTTTCATAAACTCAAGGTGTCTAAAATTGAAAATTGATGTGTTTTATAATATATTTCCGGACTCTACGCAAAAATCCTCTCTTTCACGGTACTATAGTGTTTTAACTTTAGTCAGTAACTTACGCAAACGGATCTGTTTGAACGTGTTTTGTCCAGTTTTTTTATATAAGATTACTCACAAAAATGTTTCATTCACACACTATATGGGCCGCATTAACCCTAACAAAACTTTGCTGCCGTGCCGTTCAAATTCTAGTTGACCAAAAAGTTGATTAACCATATTAATCAAAAGAGATTTCAAACTTTTTTTACGTCCTGGTCCAAACCTCCTATCTCATTCCGTTTTCACACAACAAGCGTTCAAAACTTCATATGGGGTCTCTCAGACCCACTTACGTGTTTAAGGATTAACATTATTGCAAACAACCCATTTCTCTTCCCCAGTGATGATGCGCTTTAAAAATGGATTCATTTTCTTGACAGTTGAGAAGTAAGTCACAGACGTCAACGCGACGGCACAGATTTCTTTCCGTAAGAACATGAGGAACCTATATGTCGAGTTTTGAAATTAAACCTAGGCGTTTCAAATGATCATAAACGGTCAAATTTGATAAACCTAACCTCTCAGCGATCTCACGAGTTGTTATTCGCCGGTTTGCATCAATTAATGTCTTTATTGTGTTTTCATCAGCTTCAACTGGCCTTCCAAAACGTGGTGCATCTTCAACATCAAAATTGCCGGATCGAAATTTTGCAAACCAGTTTTGGCGTTCTGTCAATACATCTTCTCCATACACATCGGATAATTTTTTCTTGCGTGAACAGCATTTTTACTTTTTCGATAGTCCGATTGTTTATAAAAATAGAAATTATTAGTTTACAATCAAATTTTATAAGCCACTATTCTGATAGTAATTTTGATTAAGTTGATACATTAATCATTTCTGCAAAAATTCATAATTTGTGTCAATAATTTATAAAAATTAAGTTAAATGTTTATTGAATTATTTCTTTTCTCACAATGTAACAGTATTTATTTTCATCGATAGTGAGGTTGTTAAAGTAGTTTATATCTAAATAAAAAATAATTTAATGAAAAAGTAGTAATTGATTATTTTATTTATTTAAATATTATTGCTTAAACACACAAAGACATTCCAAAATCGGTCAAAATAGTTCTTTTTAGGATTTATTTTTGAGTATTTCTAAAAAAAAACTTTTAAATCGGTTAGAGATTAAATCGGTTAAGAAATACGACGTGTAGACTATTTTGAAGAGTGTTTTCTGATTCTGGACCACTGTACGCCGGTTCACCCACTCCTCTAACACCGGTCGGATGGCATCAAAGGCACGAGTGCTCACCCTTGCAAAGGGCAGGCTCTCTTCCCAGTCCTCAATAGCCTTTCTCCTGGTGTGGAGCCGCCACACCTCCTGTTCCTTATGCGTCCAGAGGATCGCCGCGGGATTCCCGCGGCGTGCCGTTCTTTCCCAGTACGCGTCCGCGTACATGCACGTCGCGAGATCCCACGGCAGCAACCCGGACATTACAGTCGCCGCTTCGAAGAAGATGATCCTATACCTCTGTGCGGCCTAGACGGTCAACTCCTGCTGTGCACTTTAAAGAAGTGACTTGATGCAGCGGTTGGCCATCATGTCTGGGTACCACATAAGGGCTTCATAACATAACGATGGATTGGACCATGCCCAGATAGTGGCGACGAGCTTCCCCCCCCCCCAAGATTGGGCACGAGTATTCCCAGGTTAGAAGCCACCGTGGAGCCAATCGCAGGAAGGGCTCGAAACTCCACAAGAATAAAAAATTTTAAAAATAAGAACAAAAAATATGCAATAAAAATTTACAATGACTGTTTTACAATTAGTCTACACTAGAGTAATTGTAAAAGTTATTGTAAATTTTCATTGTAAATATATTTTTTGTTCTTATCATTAAAATCTTTCATTCTTATGTTATATATTTTTTGTGTTCATAAGAAATTCTAATTTATTTAATAATAGAAGAGCATTTTTAAACTTTAGATTTTTTTAAAATAACATTTTATATTCAATAATTAAAAACAATGTAAAAATTATACATAACAATTTTAAAATATAATATTTAACCCTTAAACCAGGACCCTGACCGGACCAAAACCAAAACCAAAACCAAAATATTGTACAAGGCTAACCGTAACCTGACCAAAAATATTTTTCCGGTTTTTTCGGTCAAATTTTCGGTCATATCTTTTAAAATGCTATTAAAGATCATACTGAGCATCAGGTAGAAAAAGAGAAAAAGCGCATGCTGTGTAGACTTCTCTCTCTACAAGATAAGAATTAGAGAAAAAGATACACAGCATCTATATTTCATCTCTTTTTTTTAATATTTTTAACGCTCCATAAATATGCAGTTGATTTTAAAGATTAATTTTTCCTTCAATTTGTCAACATAAAATGAATATAAAAAAATAAGGTTTTTATACTGTTAAAACTAAATTTTTAAAGCTAAAATTATATTTCAATTTTTCTGGTTCTTTTAAAGCACCAAAAAAATTTGACAATTTTAATTGAACTTTAAAACCGTAGATATTTACTTCTAGGTTCTCAATAAATAACGATATTACAAGGTGTCTACGGAGGGTTACTTATTTCTTTGCTTTTATTATGATAATTTGATTAAGATTGTTATTTTATAGAGAAAAACTACCATTAATACCAGTAAAAAAAAACGACCATTAACGCTGCAAATTGCTGAGAATGTTGAAGTAAAACAAAAACAAAAAAAAAAGAAATTTTGGAAGACCCGGAACCTCCAATAATTTTTAAACATTTTTATATTAAACAAGTGTTGTTTACAATAAACAAAAATTTTTATAATATAATATTCATACTTGTATTATTTTTATAGATTATCATTTTTATACGTTATTACATTTTACAATACGTAATTGTACATCTGTAACTGTAATTGTAACCAAAAAAGACCGAAATTCAAACGGTGACCGTAACCGTTATTAGTAACAAGACCGAAAACAAAACCAGAAATTGGATACAATCTCTGACCGTAACCGTAACCGGACCGAAATTTTATTTTGGGCACGGTCGCCTTAAACATACGTATAAGTGGATCTAAGAGATCCGATATAAAGTTTCGGATGCTTGCTGTGTGAAGACGGAATGAGATAGGAGGTTCTGACCAGAACGTAAAAAAAGTTTAAAATCTCCTCTTTCGATATGCTTGATCAACTTTTTTGGTCAACTAGAATTTGAACGGCACGGCAGCAAAGTTTTGTTAGGGTCAATGTGATCCATATATTATAGTGCGTAAGTAAAACTTTCTTGTGAATAATCTTATGTAAAAAAAAACTAGACAAAACACGTTCAAACAAGTCCGTTCGAGTATATTACTTTGTCTGAAGTTAAAATGCTATAATACCGTAAAAAAAAAGACTTCTTCGTAAGGTCCAAAATATATTATATTATGAAACACATCAATTTTCAATTTTAGACACCTTGAGTTTATCAAAAATAACTCATATTCGCCTTGCTACTGTAAGTATTACCCAATACTTGTATTGGGTGTACAACTTAGTTCGGTCCGTTTTCAAAAGATAGCTCTAGGTGCTATAAATGGTTGACGGCAACAGCTGATTTTTGTTATATCGTGAAGTGTCAACATCTGTCAACTAAATATTGTTTACAAGACTTTGAGTTTTGTACAACAAGTTTAATTTTTACTGCGTTAAAAATGTCGAGTTTTGTTCCAAATAAGCGCCATTTGCGGGAAATTTTGATTTTCTGTTTCAATTGGAAGAAAAGTGCAACTGAAGCGCATCGAATGCTTGTGGAAATGCATAGTAAATCTGCACTATCAGATAAATCTTGCAGAGAATAGTTTCGACGATTTAAAAATGGTGATTTTAGTGTTGAGGACAAAGAGCGTTCGGGTCAATCAAAAAAGTTTGAAGATGAAGAACTAGAAACATGACAAGATTCGTGTCAAACGCAAGAAAAGCTCGCAAAAACATTGGAAGTTACTCAACAAGCTATTTCAAAACGACTCAAAGCCGCGGGATACATCCAAAAGCAAAGAAATTGGGTCCCATACAAATTGAAATCGAGAGATATCGAACGACGATTTTGCATGTCCAAAATGTTGCTTGAACGGTACAAAAGAAGTCTTTTCTGCATCAAATTATTATCGGAAACAAAAAATGGATTTACTACGACAACCCAAAATGTAAAAAATCGTATGTAAAGCCAACCGGAAACATCAACGCCGAAGCCGAATATCCATGGTGTCCAAGGTAATGCTCTGTATTTGGTGGGACCCACTATAAGATGCTAAAACTTGGTCAAACCATCACGGGAGACTTCTACAGGCAACAATTGATTCGTTTAAAGCAAGTTATAGCCGAAAAACGTCCAGAATATGTGACCAAACACGAGTCCATAATCTTTCACTATAACAACACTCGGCCTCATGTTGCTGTTCCGGTTAAAAACTATTTGGAAAATAACGGATGGGAAGTTTTGACTCACCCGCCTTATAGCCCAGACCTTGCTCCTTCCAACTATCATTTGTTTCGATCGATGCAGAACGCTATAACTGGAATACGCTTCACTTTAGAACAGGTTATCAAAAATTTGCTCGATTCATTCTTGGCTTCAAAAGATGAACGCTTCTTCTGCGACGAAATCCATAAATTGCCAGAAAAATAAGAAAAAGTAGTGGCTAGCAATGGACAATATTTTAAATAAGGTATTAATTCATTTTACCGTTCAAATAAATGCGTTTTTCAAGCAAAAGACGAACCAAATTAAGTAGTACACCCAACATATTTTTTTAATAAAAATGGCAATAACTTAATTTTTTTAAAAGTATGACTCTTTAGCTTTAAAATGCCGTATTGTAAAGTCTTTGAAAGTTTTTTGTTGCAAAGATATAATTTTTTAAAAAAAGTGGATTTTTAGACAGTCAAAAATTCCTCATTCAACCTCAATTCTCCTTATTATATAATTATACTTTTTAAAAGAAATGACAGTACTATAATTTATTTTTAAAGTATGACTCTTTAGCTTTAAAACGCCGTATTTGGAAGTCCTTAAAAGTTTTTTGTTGCGTATATATAATTTTTTAAAGAAAAAATGGGTTTTTAAACAATTTGTAATTTTTGTTTAATGTTTTTTTATAACTTAATAATAAATTATTTTTCGGCAATACCGCTTATGCAGTCACATTTCTGAAATTCTGAACTTTCATGTAAAAAAAGATTGGAAAAAAATGTTGATTGGAACCAAAGTTATAACTTCTCAAAGTTAAATTAACTTCAAAAAGTCTCTCGGATCTGAAAATGTGTTTACGTATTTTACGGGATGTTTAAGGGTTAAATAAAAAAAAAAGAATATCATTCGCGGAAAATAAACCTGAGACCCCACGCGTACTAGTCAACGTCCTAACGCTTCACGCTACCAACTCGATACTCATTCTTCTGTAGCGGTACTATAGATGCTGGAAATATTTAATCGTCATATTCTCGAAAATTCCTAATTTTCGTAATAAACGACTTTAGGGTAAAGGTGTAAGTGAATGCTACACACCCGTAAAATTTTATTAAAATCGGTGAGATCATTGTTGCGGACTCCCCTTGTGAAAACAGAGACCGTTATTCAAGCTAATAGAGGATATATTGAATAATTATGCTCTATAGAAATCCCCCAAGTGTCATATAAAAAAATTTTTTAAATATTTAATTCTTTATTAATAATATTTTGTTTAAAGACATTGATCGATTTGTTCAGATTTTGGTGGCGCACCCTGTCAAATTTAATAATACTTTATAATATCTTTGAGGTGTTCATAATTTTGGATAATCTGTGAAATATGTATACAAGCACCAAAAATTAAGAAAATAATTATACAGTTAACAATATTAAGGTGTAGTAATTATGTAATAATAAACATTACATGAAGTACGTCCATCACTGTAGAATCGCTGAGGTAGGGTGTAATGTGATTTAATAAAGCCAAACAAGAAATTAGACCTCCTTCCAAATTCTGCGTTAACTTTCTCTTACACAATGCTAATAGCTCAACTATATGTGCAAAATATTGCAACAATATAATTTGTTCTCCATATAATCCTGAAATAAAATGTATGAAATAAATAAAATAATTGATAAACTGTCATTACTTACAAAATTATGATACTTCACATATTTCAGTATACTTTCAGTATACTTTCACATATTTCAGTAAACTTTCAACAAAAACCAATATAATATGTTTATAATTTATTATGATTTTTCTTCGTATATCAATTTGATACTATATTATTTCTTATTTTATAACAATTTTTAGTTTTTTTTTGTTATTATTCTATGTATAATAACTCTTGTAACAAACGCCGTAAGTGCCATAGTTACGTATGCAATACTGACAAGGGGAACCCTTGAGCAACAAATCATCAATTTTAAACAAGCATTTTTAAATTCCTTGATTAAAAAAATAACATTATATATAAAATAATTAAAAACGGTTTAAATTATATATAATAATTTAAAAATATAAGATTTAAATGAAAAGAGAAGTCTTATCCGTGGGGACCTGGAATCCCGAGTGTAGCTGGTCAACATCCTAACGCCGCATACTACGCCCGCGCCGCTGACTCGACAATCGTTCTTTTGTAACGGTACTATAGGTGCTGGAAATATTTAATCATCATTTTCTCGAGAATGTCTAATATCCGCAATTTACGGCTTTACTACAGTAAAGGTTTGAGTGAATATTACACACCCATAAAATTGTATTAAAACCGTTGATTAGTTGCTCGCAAGTTCTCCTTGTGAGTAAAACGCTACTCTCTCCCCACTATGCTATCCATATGTGCAGACTTGAGTACATTCTTGCTGTGAATTAAGTATATAGTTTTTTCTTCTCTGATTCATCTATTGTAGAGCTAACTGCATTCTAGATGCTTTATAAGTACAGTTATAAGCTAAAAAGTTGCAACACATTTTCTTCGATGGTTTTTGGAATGTAGACTTGCTCATCAATCGGCGAACGTAATTCGTTGGACCCACAAGTAAAGCCAATTACCGATTGGCCGATTGATGAGTAAGTCTATATTCCAAAAACCATCGAAGAGAATGTGTTGCAACCTTTTAGCTCATGACTGTACATGAAAACCTATCAGTAATTATATCAT
The DNA here is from genome assembly GCF_016802725.1 of Solenopsis invicta. Lineage (NCBI taxonomy): Eukaryota > Metazoa > Arthropoda > Insecta > Hymenoptera > Formicidae > Solenopsis > Solenopsis invicta. The sequence goes on along the minus strand of NC_052669.1, from coordinate 11,943,965 downwards.
AAACTTTGTTAAATAAAGTTATGAGATTAATCTCAATATGCTAATTATGACTACTGAACGCGTTGCATTAAAAAGTAAATAAGTGTATTATAGATGCACAACTGCTTAGTAAGCGGACAAGCAACAATCGAAGATGATTGGTTGGATCCAAAGAACCAATTATATATCTTTAATTGCCATTTAGTCGTCCAACAAACGGCCGCGCATTCGGATGTACTCAATAAATTACTCCTGATAGCCAAACCTGATGGGAGTACAAATTAAAAATGTATGATTCACATTATATTGGCAAAAGTCAGGCAGAACCCAGGCACGATTTACTGTTTCAGCTAATATTAGCAGAAAAACAGCAAAATCCAAGCAAGTACTGCGTCACGACATGTTAAAAAAATTCAGCAAAACTTATTGACATATAGAAAACAGAAATCGAACACTCTGTGTCGTCATAACATGACGGCAGAAACGCGGCAGATATAGAATATGGTTTGCTTCAACAGCTCTTGACAGTAAAATCGCAGCAGAAATCGAGCATAGCGTGTCGTCATGATATAACAGCGAAAACGCGGCAGGTATAAAATACGATTTGATTAATCAATTATTTCATGGCAAAATCGCAACAAATATCAAACACAAGGTGTCGTCAAATGTAAAATGTGGTCGAGTTGGCTAAGACATCCTACCGGAGGTCCCAGGTTCAAACCTTGATGGCTGAGGTGATATTTTTCGTAATAAATTCTTTAGTTTTTTTCAGATAAGAAAGGGTTCTAATATTTAGATGCTAGTTAGCATCATTTATTACACAGGCATACAAAAAATGTGTCATGTCTGAGAGGCTACACCTATGTATCCCTATGTATTTTGACGCTCTGAAACCAACTATAATCTCAGAATTGCTCCATCAGGTCACGATCTTTTTTTACAGTCAAAAAATAATTTCTTAAAATTACACTATTCAGCTTGATAAAAAAATCCTAATGGCGCAATTCTGAGGTTATATTCGGTTTCAGGGCGTCAAAATACATAAGGATACATAAGTGTAGTCTCTCGGACATAACACTTTTTTCTTTTTGTGTGCCTGTGGTATCAAATTGATTTCAATTTAATAAACGTGATATTACTAATTCTTATTCAACTTAGAGCCGTGTTATAACTGAAAAAGTAATTCGGCGCATAGTTTGATGAATTTGAAAAAGTATGTAAAATTACACAAATAAATATAAGAACTAAGATCTAGCTATGACTGTTGAAGGCGTTCTTGTTCAATCTATGTTGTCACATTATCGGTTCAATATTTTTCCATTCTAAAATAAGTTTTGTTATTAAAACATTTCCTAAATTATATTATTGTATCATTGTATCAATAAAATTTAAATTAATGAACGTTATTTGTTGATTATACGAACATTATTTTTAGTGTAAGATTTATTCCATTATTTTAAGACATAAAATATTTAAGTTATAATCTAAAATTAAAATATGAACGAAAATTAAAACATTAGCTTTAAGTTTAAATATTTTACAAAATATGACATAAAACCGAATCTATATATACTCATAAAAAATAAGAAATATGTAAGGACAAATAAAATTTTTATGAACAAATAATTAAAGGGCTAATGAGAATGTTCGCGCAGTACTCAACAGGCAAATTTCTATTCAAATCAGTTTCACGTCAAATATTATATAAACTTTTTTTTAACGATATCACAAGTGTGCGATTAATTCAGATGTTAGCGTACTAGGTCACCGTTCCGAAATCATAGATTCGAATCCCGCTGATGTGTTTTTCAAAAATATAAAATAATGCATAACTATAATTAGTAAAATAGAATATATGCAAAACAACAAAAGTAAATTAAGTTATAAAAATAAAAATAAAATCTGTTAAAAAACTAAAAAAAATTTTTTTTATATTCCAGAAAACATTTTGCGCGTAAATATCTAGCAAGTCGCGCGTAAACACGGTATTGCGCAAGCAAAACCCTATTCCAGTGCGTCGTCATAGCGCTAGCAAAACACTAGCACAATGCGCGTATTCTCAATAAACGATATGCACGCAAAACACTTAGCACACTTTACGCGCGATCTCAATAAGCAAAAATGTACGATTAAAACCGATTAAAAAAAAAAGTAATCCAAATCGATCAGGATATGCGCCAAAAATGCGTTGTTAATAAGATCAAAACCCAGATAAATTTATTAAAACAGAATACATTAATGTAAATGTAATAAATGTTTAATTTACAAAAAAAAATATTTCTTGTATCCTTTTCGTTAAAAAAAGATTAAATTTGAATTAAATATTTAATTTATGTACAAGATTAAATGACAATACAAATTGTTATTTATATGTAAAAATATAAAATTTTATGTGAAACAGTGTTCCACACACACGTCATGTTTAAAAAGAATGAAAGCGAGTATTCATCTCAAGGTTACAATAAGCAGCTCCTAAAAGTGTCACTAAAGTATGAGCTGACGAGTCGGCGGCGCTGGCGCCTAGATATACTGCCTATGGCCGCACTCGAGTTACAAGAAAATCTCCCGCGGCGTGGCCGCATAGCGGTGGCGCCAGCACTCGCTTGTTAAATCTATTTCAATTCAAAATTACAGAATTTCAACATGCGGGCAAAACTCACGCAAACCGCGTACACAGTTTACGAGGTGTGATCAAAAAGTAAGGTGACTTTTCATTTTTATAAAAAAATATTCATTTATTCATCCAAAATTATGTTATCCCCTTCAAAATAATCCCCCTCTGATACAATGCATTTGTGCCAGCGCTTTTTCCAGTCGTCAAAACATTTCTGAAATGCACTTTTGGGTATTGCTTTGAGCTCCTCCAGCGATGCAGCCTTAATCTCCTCAATCGTCGCAAATCTTCGTCCTTTCATAGGCCTTTTTAATTTTGGGAAGAGGAAAAAGTCGCAGGGGGCCAAGTCTGGTGAATACGGTGGCTGAGGCATGATAGTATTGTTTTTGGCCAAAAAAGTAACGACGTGTGCGCAGGTGCATTATCATGGTGCAGAATCCATGAATTTTCTTTCCACACTTCCGGACGTTTTTTTCTTATTGATTCACACAAACGCCGCATAACCTCAAGATAATACTCCTTGTTTACCTCAAGATAATACTCCTTGTTTACAACCTTGTGGTTGGAATTCTTGATGCACAACGCCATGGTAATCAAAGAAAACTGTGAGCAAAACCTTCACATTCGAACGAACTTGGCGTGTCTTTTTCGGTCTTAGTTCTCCTGGGCTCTTCTACTGGGATGATTGGGCTTTGGTTTCGACGTCATAACCATATACCAATGTTTCGTCACCAGTTATAATCTTTTTGAGCAGATCAGGATCATCATTGACGTCGTTCAACATGTCTTGGACGATGTTCATGCGACGCTGCTTCTGATCAAAATTAAGCAGTTTTGGAACAAATTTCGCTGACACACGTGTCATACCCAAAACATCCGTTAAAATTGATTGGCATGAGCCAAACAATATGTTAAGATCATCAGCTATTTCTCTAATCGTGATTCGACGATTTTTCAACACAATTTCTTTCACTTCCTGAACATTTTCGTCGGTTTTTGACGTGCTGGGGCGTCCTAGAGCGAGGTTCATCGTTAACATTTTCTCGGCCTTCTTGGAATAACTTATACCATTTATAAAGATTTTTTTTGCTCAAAGTTGACTCACCGTACGCCACTGTCAACATTTCAAGAGTTTTTGAACACTTAATACCATTTTTTACACAAAAATTAATACAAACTCTCTGCTCCATTATTTTCAACAGCAAAAAATCGCCGAGCACGCAAACACGAGTCTAACCTTTATGCCTCTCACATAAAAACAACACATGCTATATAGGCTGTGTTCCGTTTTTACTGGCAGTACTGAAAATTTATAGTTCACGTCACATATACTATACATTTTCAGTACTGGCAGTTAATATCGGAACACAGCCATAGTCAAAACTGTGAACATATGATCGTGACGAGTGTACCAACACAAAAAAAAAATTTTGAAATTAGAGTGTACAGAGCGCGCGAAATTCAAAAAGTCACCTTACTTTTTGATCACACCTCGTACATGCATAAGACGCGCAAACTTTGCGCGCAAAAATGTTATCTGGATGCAAGCAACTTACGAGCAAATATAATTATCCGATACACCAGCAAATCACATGCAAATGGTATCCATCGGATGTATCAGACAATACATGAGCTTAACCAACTTGCGGACAAAATTCACGCAAACCGCATATACAGTTCACATGCATAAGAATGTAAAAAATGTTATCTGGGATATTGATGTCACGTCATGACAACACATCGTGCTCGATTTTTGCCGTAAATATCTGTTTCTGGCGTTAATATCTGACATGACAGGCGATGTTCTATTCTTGCCGTGTTTATGATGTTACGTCATGACGGCACATCGTGCTCGCCTAGTGAGCAAAATGTTATCAAAAAGAGTTCTTAAAGTATTCATGTTTGAGAGGTTGACATCTTCTGACACTATCAGAATGATAACATAATGATATCATTATGTTATCCAATGCGTCGATTTTAAAGGAAAAAAATCATCATATATATCTAAAAGAATACGGCAATCTGACTTCTTATAAATGTTATCTAAAAGAATACTGCATTTTGACTTTTTCTAAACCTCAAGAAAATGTTACTATTAAACTTTTTTATTTACATTTATTGTACGCATTTCATTAAAAAAATATATACTCAATAATATATACACATAACTTTTTTTATTATAAAAAAATATAACTTACAAAATATAACATTTCAGAAATCAATATTCACAACCAATTGAAAATAAAATCGAAACTTAGATTAGATTTATTAAAACAGTATACGTTAATGTAAACGTAATAAATGTTCAGTTTACAAAAAGTATTTCTTGTATTCTTTTCGTTAAAAAAAAATTTTGTTTTATTAAATTTGAATTAAACATTAAATTTATGAACAAAATTAGATAACAATACAAATTGCTATTTACATCTAAAAATATAAAATTTTATGTAGATCAGCGTTCCACATATACGTCACGTGTGAAAAGAATGAGAGCGAGTATTCGTCTCGAGGTTACAACAAGTAGCTGCCAAACGCTCATTGAAGTATGAGCTACAGAGTTGATTGCGGAGCGGAGTGCGATCGCGTCTAGATATAACGACTGTGGCCGCACTCAACTCACGAGAAGATTCCCCGCGGCGTGGTCGCCTAGCGATGGCGCGAGCACTCACTTCCCAGTGAGCAATATGTTATCAAAAAGAGTTCTTAAAGTATTCATTTTTAAGATGTGAATGTCTTCTAACACCATCAAAATGATAACGTAATGATATCATTATGTTATCCAATGCGTCGATTTTAGAGGAAACAAAGACATCATATATATGACATCTAAAAGAATACGACAATCTGACTTCTTATAAATGTCATCTAAAGGAGCACTGTATTTTAACTTCTTCTAAATGCCAAGAAAATGCTACTTTAAACGCTATAATTTTTACGCTATTAAAAATTTTTACACTGAAAACAAATATTTTATTTTTTAGTGGTACCATCTTGATTCTGAAGGATTTGGCTCTTATATACGGCCTTGAGAAGATACTCTAAAATGTAGAAGAATATCGAATAAGCATGAGAGACTAGATATAAGACAATCGTCTTAATGCTAAAAAAAAATTTCCTCTTTTAGCAAATAACGTGCAATAAAAATTAATTTTTTTTAGTTTTTCAACAATCTTATTATTTTTATAACTTAATTCTGTATTGCATATAAGATTCCTATTTCACTAATTACAATTACCCACTATATTACAATTTTTAAAATCGCATCGGTGCCGACGGGATTCGAACCTATGATTTCGGAATAGCAACCTAATACGCTAACACTGAGCTAATCGTACACTTGTAATATCTAAATAAAAAGTTATATTTAAAATAAGGCTGATTTGAATAAAAAAGAACTTGCGTCGTGAGTACTGCCCGAACACTAGTCTTTCGTTTATAATCGTTTATAATTTTTCAAATATATGTTCAATTTGATTTTTAAACTACATCTTTAATATACTTAAAACTTATTCCTCTTTTCTATTTTGCCAATTCCTTGACTCCCACAAATCTTTCTTCACAGTTAAAATATTAACGCTGTAATTCTTTTTATGCTCTAATAATATTCACCACATAGGTGATCCAGCTAAGTTAGTTTTTGTGAAAGGTTCTGTTTTGCAAAAAGATATATCATTTTTAAGAGAACTTAATGAGATCTTTACAAAGTCCTCTTAAAGAGCTTTTCCTTCTGAGACTCTAGAGACATCTGTAGATCACATCATAAAGAGCTAGTTCAGGAAGACATCTTGGAAAAAGATAATTTATTGATGTCATTTTAAAGAGAAATTAATGATGTCTTAAAAAAGTTCTCTTAAAGAGGTCATTTAAATCATGTACAAAGATAACTTATTGATATCATTTTCACGAAAAATTAATGAAATCTTCAAAAAAAACTCTTAAAAAACTCTTCCTTTCAATAATGCTCACTGGGCTCTTATATATTGTATTTTAACAGGAATAAGATCTAATATTTTACGTTACCTTTCATCTTTGCTCTTTATATAATATTTTCTAGTTTTTCTACTTGTTTTTCGTACTGGTTTTGTACAGTTTTAAATCCTTAGCAGAATGGCTCACTTATAATTGGAAAGCAACGTTTTATAACTTAAGTCATTGTCTTTAATAACAATATACAAAGTGTCCGAGAAATGGAGAACCTACCGCTTTAAGAACATAGAGAAGATGAAAAGAGACAAAAAGTCGTATATTATTTTGCGGTATTCGCTATAATTATCGAGTTATAAAATACCTTTTCAAAAAAAAGGTACAAAAAAGGCCCTAAGTATGTGTATGTACCTTTTTAATTTTTATTCTTTCTACAAAATCTAAGTAATACTATCTGTGTACGAGGTGTGTTCAAAAAGTATCGCGAATTTTGAATTTTCGCGGTTACGTATATTCGAATTTCGATCTTTTTGTGGCGTTATGTTGGTACTCATGTCTCTCACTTATGCCGACAAGCTCGGCCATTTTGAATGTTCACTTAATTGTTGACAGCTGCTTTGCTTGCACGTGTTTTGGATCGTCTTCGATTTTTACCTATTCAAAAAAATGGATCAAAGAACCTGTATCAAATTTTGTGTGAAAAACGAAATTAAGTGCGCGGATGCATTCCGAATGTTGACTGTGGCATACGGAGAAGCTACCTTGGACCGAAGCAACGTTTATCGGTGGTACAAAATGTTCTCAGAAGGCCGAGAAGATGTGAACGACGAAGAGCGTGCCGGACGCCCGAGCACTTCACCAACAGACGAAAAAATTAATGAAGTGGAGAAAATGGTATTGGCCAATCGTTGAATCACCGTTAGAGAAGTTGCTGAGGACCTAAACATATCGATTGGCTCGTGCCATTCGATTTTTATCAATGATTTGGGCATGAGACGGGTCGCCGCGAAATTCGTACCAAAATTGCTCAATTGCGACCAAAAACAGCATCGCATGAACATTGCTAATGAGATGTTGGACTCTGTCCGCGACGACCCAAATTTGCTCCAGAGGGTCATAACTGGTGACGAATCGTGGGTTTATGGTTATGACGTGGAAACCAAAGCTCAATCATCTCAATGGAAGCTGCCGCACGAACCAAGACCGAAAAAAGCGCGCCAAGTTCGGTCGAATGTGAAAGTTTTGCTGACAGTTTTCTTCGATTGCAGGGGCGTGGTGCATCATGAGTTCTTGCCACAGGGTAGAACGGTCAATAAGGAATATTACCTGCAAGTTATGCGCAATTTGCGCGAAGCAATCCGCCAGAAACGCCCGGATTTGTGGAAGAACAAAAATTGGCTTTTGCACCACGATAACGCCCCTGCTCACACATCGTTGCTTGTGCGCGACTTTTTGGCCAAAAACAACACACTAATGATGCCGCAGCCACCGTATTCCCCAGATCTGGCCCCCTGTGACTTTTTCTTGTTCCCTAAACTGAAGAGGCCCATGAAAGGACGACGTTACGCTACGCTTGACGAGATAAAGACGGCATCGAAGGAGGAGCTGAACAAGATAAAAAAAAATGATTTTTTGAAGTGCTTCGAAGATTGGAAAAACCGTTGGCACAAGTGTATAATATCTCATGGGGATTACTTTGAAGGGGACAAAATAGATATTCATGAATAAATAAATAATTTTTGAAAAAGCACAAAATTCGCGATACTTTTTGAACACACCTCGTATCTTCATTAAAAAATTTTCCTATTCTAACTCACGTGGTAGGGAAAAGTAGGTAAATTGCACGCATCTAAGGAAATTTATCGCAGTGAATTGATTTTTGAAGTTGAAATCGATATGAGTACAGAAATACAAACCTTAAACATTTTTTTATCATTATGTATTGTCATATTGAACAATTTTTCATTTGGTAATGCTATAATCAGCAAAAAGAGGCAAATAGATAAACAAAAAAATTTCTTGGGACTTGGGTAATTGTACACAGTCACCTGCATTATAATTGCGACACTTTTTCTTCGATAGTTTTTGGAATGTAACCTTGTTCATTAAGCGGCAAACGTAATTGGTTGAATCCACAAGTAAGAACCAATCACGTTCTCAGCTCTCGTTACAGTTGCGCGTTCAGAAACGCATCGAAAGAAAAGTGTTGCAACTATAATGCTGGTGACTGTACGCGCGGTTGGATAAATGTTCGTGGAGCAAAAATGAGGTTATAGCCCATTCTTTTAGCTGCACTACACTGTACTAGTGGCACTATAGTTGGTCTCACGTGGTCTCACACCTTTCAAGATCGATGTAAAATTGTCCACTGCGGATTTGATTTGATAAAAAAACAATTATTTAATCACTATTTAATGAAATTTAATAAACAATAGCTCAAAAAACGCACAAAAAAACGTACTTTTGTTAGGTATCACATAATTAAAAAAATAAATTAAAAATACGGACTTATTGCTTTACTTCCTAAACGCCGAAATCGCAACAAAAATCATGATTTAACTTTTTCTTATTTTTTCAATTAACTACGTTTTTAAATAATATAACGTATGGTTATATATTTAAAAAATACCTTCAGCCTTCAAATATCCTCGTGATATAATCTCTATTCATCGGGAAGATGCCAAACCACAAAGTGTACAATTACCCATTGCGTACAATAACCCTACCTTCCCCTACTCTCTTCAGTTTCTATACAAAACTTAAAACTATCTCTGTATTATCATTGAAAAATCTTCCTATTTCAACCCAAGTCGTAATTACTTAAAAATAAATATCTAAAATTTTATCTAACCGTATTAAAAACCAAACCGTATTAAAAAAAAAAAAATGTATGAAATCTTTAAATTGCGCCAATTATAAAAAGAATATACATATTGATGTATTGTTTGAAATAACTGCTGTATTACTTTTAACAAATAAAATTCAAATGATAATGTTGGAATATCGACATCAGCGTTGTCATGGATCAATCCCTAAGTTACCGACGGACTAGATTAAATGAATATATTGCTTTTTAAAATAACTGCTGTATTTACTTAAAAATAAATATCTTAAATTTAATCTAACCTAAATATATTTTTCCAAAAAAATGTATAAAATCTTTAAATTGCGCCAATTATAAAGAGAATATACATATTGATGTATTGTTTGAAATAACTGCTGTACTACTTTTAACAAATAAAATTCAAATGATAATGTTGGAATATCGACATCAGCGTTGTCATGGATCAATCCCTAAGTTACCGACGGACTAGATTAAATGATCGACAGTTTGATCAATCTAATGACAAATTGTAACACATGCGTATCTCTAATCAATCTCCACCACGATTCACGTAATAAGTGCAGAGAATAATTACCATTGTCAATTAAGTAAAATACAGTCGATTGATAAACATTGAATAAATACTATTTCTCAAGTCAAGTTAACAACGCTTATTAATCTCATATCCTGATATTATCAATCGAAGACTAACGATCGCTCCGAACTCCACTGATTATATTTCAATAGGTTATGAACTCAGTATTCTAATACATACAAAAGATGACTGAGTCTATATGTTTCAACATACCTCTTTTAAACAATAAAAACTATTATAAATGGGAGTATAAAATAAAGTTTCTCATTAGCAAAAGAAAGTTTATGGCGTAATGTAGATGAAGATCAATCCGTAGATCCGTCGGAGGGTTGGTTACAGAAGGATTAAAAGGTAGTTTCCACAATTCCATAACTGTTAGTTGACGACAATTAATCGATGCACGTAAGAGAGATTACAACTGTAAAAGATGCGTGGAAAGCTTTGAAAGCATATCACAGAAAATCATCATCATTACAAAGGTATTTCTGCTAATGGAAACTGTTATCTAGAGACTTCCAAAAAATGGCGACATCTCATACAGCACAGAAAATTCCAGCAACATTGCAGCAATGTTGCAATGTTGCAAATTGCAATGCAATATTACGGAGACATTGTAGAAACATAAATTAACAATATGCCTGCAACGTCGCATTGCATATGCCAGTAATAATCTGGAAACATTGCAATATCATAATTTTTTAATAAAGTAGTGGCAATAAAGAGCCAAAACAAAATATTCGCGTATAATAATACCCAGTAAACACAGTTGCATAACAGCAATGTTAATAGAATAAAATCGAAAGTAACGCGCAATGTAACATGCGCGTTACATGTAATGTCCATGTTAGTTGTAATTTCCCACTCATAAGAAAAATAACAGTTACATAACAGTTGTATCATATTTGTTATACAGGAGTCGTATTAATAATTCAGTTTTATAACAGTTATATTATTAAAATAAAATGTTTTTTATATAAACCTGATAAACGGCAGTTATATGACTGTTATAAGTTATCCCACACAACACGAAGTCGACTATGAGCCGACTTTAAGCTGACTATAAAAGGCAAGAGTTTAAGTCAATCTGTCAGTCGACTGTGAGTCGACTGATAGTAGACGAATGTCCCAAAAGTAGTTGACTGTCAGTCGACTTTTCAAGTTGACAATAAGTTGACTGTGAGTCGACTATTTGTCGACTATTAGTCACTACAATTTATATAGTCGTATAAAATACGATTGATAAATCAATAATTTAAACGTAATAAATTATAGTTTCCAAAAAAATATTTCTTCCTTTTGGTTCAAAAGGATTAAATAAAGATTAAATTTGAATTAAACATTTATATACAAGATTTAATAACAATACAAATTGTTATTTACACGTAAAAATATAAAATTTTATGTGGAACAGCGAACCACATACACATCACATTTGAAAAGAACGAAAGCGAATTTCGTCTCGAGATTACAACAATTAATTCCCAAAAGTTTTACTGAAGTGCGATTTAGAAAAACAGTCGCGGTAGCGCCTAGATATAATGCTTGTGGCCGCACTCGACTCACGGGAAAATCTTCCGCGGCGTGGCCACCTAGTGGAAGCCGCGCAAGCCGTGAAGACGCGAAGACTGGCGTCGCGAAAAAGCTTTGAGACCATAGACATAGTACAAAGTCTATGTTTGAGATTCAAAACCAAAGCAAATCGCTCGATTTTTGAGAGCACCGTAATATGTTTTTACGTGTAAAATAACTATTAATAATTGAATGTCTTGGATTTTAACCATATTCGATATTTCTAAAATGATTTATAAATGTTTTTCATTTCATAAATAATATACGTTTTCAATAAACCTTTAATTAACTATACCGAATGTGTATAAAATACGTTTATTATTCGTTTAAATATTGCTGCAATGAAAACATATAAATATAATTTACGTTTAAACTTTTATTAACATATTTACATTAAAAAGTATATTATACCTGGATATTAAATTCTATTTTTGATAGGTTATTTAAAGGGACAACTTTTACAAATCATAAACGTATTTAAGAAATGTTTATTTAATTAGTATATAATTGTATTTGATAGTATTTTTATACGTGTTATAAATATTTCTGGCATTTTATAAACCATTTTTCAACGTATAAAATACGTTCCGTATTATATATATGTGATAAGAACGATTATTATAAACGTACTATATATTGCACTAACGTATAAAAACCGTTTTACCTATATACGTATCTGCCACATATCTATACCTGTTTTATACCATACTTGCGTTTAATAAACGTATAAAACAATCCAGTTCTTATTGGGTTTATTGTGAATAGTCGACTAATAATCATTTATATATTAACTATTAAAAGTACTGTGCTGGTGATTATTGCAAATAACCTGATTATGAAATCAATAATCATTTCATAAAAGAACTATTGGGGAATGATTATTGCAAATAATCTCATTATGAAATCAATAATCACTCATTCAAAAACTATTAGGAAATGATTATTGCGAATAACCCAATTATTAGATGCTACATAATCACTATTAGAGAATGAATAATCACTATTGTAAGTCAATAGTGATTATTAGCTTTCCAATAGTTCATTTCCGTAAGGGACGCTAACGAGCTACGAGCAAATTAAAACTAAGATTTCTTTTTATATTGTCTTTTTGGCTAGATAAAATATCTATCATTTATATCTTTTCGCTTTGTCGAAAAGATATAAATAACTTAAAAGAGTATAAGATCTTTTGTCATAAAAAGAACAAAGTTTTCGTCGACTTTGAGTTATATTTCAGTCGACTATTTATTAACCATTTGTCGACTTTCAAAAATCGACAAATAGTCAACAAACAGTTAATTGCTGTCGAGTTATAGTCAACTATTGAAAGTCGCCTTTAAGTCAACTGAGAAAAGTCGGCTACTAGTCGACTAACAGTCACGCGTGTTGTGTGGGATGGTGTTGTAATTTCAACAATTCAATTTTACATAACTACAATATTGCTAGAATGTAAAAATTCGTTATATAACGTGATATACACAAGTTATATGACTATTATGTTTGCTGAGTATATTAATTTAATTCATCCATAATTATTCATCCGCATTTAGCAAACTAAGATCGGGCGACATTACTAAATTTTCCGCTGAATCTCTACATTCCTTAACAGTACAATCGTCCATCGACTGTACAGGGTGATGCAGATACATACAGGACGCACAAATGGTTGCATACGGCAGGAGCCAGGGGCAGGCAGGGTCAGTAGGTAACGACGGCATACACATATACCGGTATAATCGTTATCGATCGAGTGGATCGCGCGCATTTTTATCAATTTATCAATTTTATGACGGACTTGCAATCACTGCAATTATTATATAAAAGGAGAAAACAACAAATAAAACAATAAATAAAGATAAAAAATTAAATTTTAAAGTGTTATCACATTAAAAAAAGATAAACAATAAAACTTTTCTTTTCTCTTCTTTACTTTTCGCGCTTATTAGCGTTTTCAATTTTGATAAAATTTTTAAATTGCAAAAGATTGCTAGCAAAATTAATTTGCTATTCACATCCTTGAATGTTCGGAATGTTCTATAAATATCGCCAATGATAATTTATAATTGATAGAAGATGATATTGTTTATTTCTAAGATGCGAGATAAAAATATTAAGGGCACGAGGAAGTATTTCAATCAAAAACTTTTTTTAAATTTTAATGAAAACAATTTATTAAACTATTAATTTTCACAATAAATGTTCAAAATAGCCTCCTGCGTCTTCCAAACATAATGCTACTCTGCGCATGAAACTTTGTCGCACATTATTCAGCATTGCTGGTGTTATTTTGCAACTAGCTGCTTGTATCTTATTTATTAGATCTTCACGAGTGCGTGGTAATGTCTGATACACCTGATCTCGTATGTATCCCCATGCAAAAAAATCCATAGGTGTGAGATCAGGTGATCGTGGTGACTACTCGTTAAGATCGCTATGGATCCCTATCCATATGAATATCTGTGAGTTTTTTTAAAACTCCCGGTGTAGAAGTGCCGTATGGGCTGGATAGCCGTTTTGCTAGAAGATAATTTTATTTTAGGAGATATTCAATTGAACGTTGTTTAATAAATTTTGCAAAGTGTTTTCCAGAAATTCCGCATAAACTTTACTGTAAAATTAATATTTTCAGAAAAAAGTTTGGTCTCACAATTAAATTTTTTTCAATCATTTAAACATTAGTATTATATTGTCTCTGAACATTTCATATAAGGCGTTTCTTTCAGGCAAAGGTGATTCTCTTCCGTATAAAAGTGTTCGACGATTAATACGATCATCATTTCATCCGTCCACAAGAAGATTCTTCTTAAAAGTTATTATTCGAATTGTCTATGTCAATTTATGGTAAAAATATTGAATAATACAATTGTTTTTTTTTATATTATCTACTGTTTTGTTAAATTGTAAGAAATTATTATTTTTCTATTTATTATTTAAGTAAACATTTTTTTATCTTGCAGGCATTATGAAATGTAATTTGCACGCTATAAAAATAATAAATTATTAAAATATTATATTAATCTTATATCGTTTAAAATTTAATCGCAAAATTTTTCTCCACGAGGTAATTTTGGAGAAACAATTTTTGCATCCTGTGTCAATTAAAAAAAACTTTTTTTCAAATTTTTTAAATAATTATGCAGCTTGATAGGATGTACGTACATTCTATATTGTGCTTAATACATCTGATAGTAATATGCGGATTTGTTGAAAGAGCCAGTTTTACTTGATCGATCATTTCTTCGCATTAGTACATTTCGTAGACGCGTTGACTCGTAAAGAGCTCTATGTTGGCAAAATCGACTATATAAAATAGTGAAAAATTCATGTATTGATTGTCACTTATCAGGATTGTCACTTATGATTAGCGTATAGAACTGTCGTTCTCTTTTTATTTTTATGACATTCTTCATAAATGAGTAACATATTTGCTAACTCTTCGACTGTAACGAGAACGCGGTATTATTGACTGCATTACTAATGTTACTTTTTACGTTATGTATTTTTTGAAAGAAAGTCAGAATGAAACAATGCTGATTTGTCTCATATTTGCATTTATTTTAACGCGGGAAGAGAAGAACGTGTAGCCTCCTCCCACTTTAAAATAAATGCGAATCTGACAAAAGACAATCGAGCTGTGGCCAGAGAGAAGTTGTTGGCTAGAGAAAAATTGTGTAGCGTGACATATAGTGCAACCAACAATGCCTCCTCGATACAGTAACGAAGAGTTAGCGAACATGCTGCTTATTTATGGAGAATGCCATCAAAGTGAAAGAAGAGCGGCAGCTTTATACGCGATTCGATATCCCGATAAACGGCACCCGTCACCTTCTCTATTCGGCAGTCTATATCGTCGACTTTGCCAGTCTGGCACTTTACATGAGTCAACACGTCCAAGAAACGTACGTCAACGCGACGAACAAATGATTGACCAAGTAAGGGAGGCTGTGTCAGCAAATCCACACACTAGCACTCGAGCTGTTGCACGTGATTTGAATATTACGCAAACCAGGGTGCACAGAATAATTAAAAAAAATCTGGAATGGCATCCTTATAAACGCCATACAACACAAAAATTGTTTCCACAAGATTTACCTCGTCGCGAAAGATTTTGCGATTGGATCTCAGATCAAGTAAGCATTTATGTAGATAATAAACAGAAAAATTAAAATTTCTATAATTTGAAAAAATAGTAATAATTTAAAACTGTAAAAAATTCAACTGTATTATTATATATTTTTATCGTACAGGTTGACATAGACAATGTTGCACACGACATTTTTTTAAGAAGAATCTTGTGGACGGATGAGTGTACGTTCCGAAGTGATGGTCGTATTAACCGTCACAATGAGCATCACTACGCAGAACAAAATCCGCATTGTCGCAAGGAAACGAATATTCAGGGACATTTTAATGTAAACGTTTGGATGGGAATCGTGGACAACGTAGTCATCGGGCCACATTTTTTCCCGGAAAATATTAATATTACAGCGGAAGTTTATGTGAACTTTTTGGAAAATACTTTGCCAAATTTATTGGCTAATGAGCAATTAAATATCCCCCAAGATGAAATAATTTTCCAACAAGACGGACATCCAGCCCACACGGCACTTCTGACACGGGAAATTTTAAATCATAGATATCCTCAAAGATGGATAGGAATCTATAGTGATCTTCACGAGTGGCCACCACGATCACCTGATCTCACACCCATGGATTTTTTTGCATGGGGATACATACGAGATCAGGTGTATCAGACATTACCACGCACTCGTGAAGATCTAATAAATAAGATACAAGCAGCTAGTCGCAAAATAACACCAGCAATGCTGAATAATGTGCGACAAAGTTTCATGCGCAGAGTAGCATTATGTTTGGAAGACGCAGGAGGCTATTTTGAACATTTATTGTGAAAATTAATAGTTTAATAAATTGTTTTCATTAAAATTTAAAAAAAGTTTTTGATTGAAATACTTCCTTGTGCCCTTAATATTTTTATCTCGCATCTTAGAAATAAACAATATCATCTTCTATCAATTATAAATTATCATTGGCGATATTTATAGAACATTCCGAACATTCAAGGATGTGAATAGCAAATTAATTTTGCTAGCAATCTTTTGCAATTTAAAAATTTTATCAAAATTGAAAACGCTAATAAGCGCGAAAAGTAAAGAAGAGAAAAGAAAAGTTTTATTGTTTATCTTTTTTTAATGTGATAACACTTTAAAATTTAATTTTTTATCTTTATTTATTGTTTTATTTGTTGTTTTCTCCTTTTATATAATAATTGCAGTGATTGCAAGTCCGTCATAAAATTGATAAATTGATAAAAATGCGCGCGATCCACTCGATCGATAACGATTATACCGGTATATGTGTATGCCGTCGTTACCTACTGACCCTGCCTGCCCCTGGCTCCTGCCGTATGCAACCATTTGTGCGTCCTGTATGTATCTGCATCACCCTGTATATCGACAACCGTATATCGACTGTAAGTCAACTCATCCAAGTCAAGCTTTCAAAGTTGACTGCAAATCGACTTTGCAGACGTCTACAGACATCCTTCAAATGTTGACTTTAACATGTCTAGAAAAAGGCATGCGGTCCCGGTGCTGTGTGCATCATAGTATTGTTAAAAAACATAAATATTTATATCAATAGACGAAATAGGTCCATGTATGAAGAAACCTCGATCTACAGCCCAATGAACAAACAATATTTTTTAATTGTTTTTTTAATAAAAATTTTTTTATATTTAATTTAATTATTGTATTATATTGATATATTTTCTAATTGCATCTTATTTAAACAAATAACAGAAAAGTTATTCCAGATGCTATTCGGCATTTGCAAAATTATTAAAAAAACTATAATTTTATATTTATTTATATAAATATTGTGCTTTAATTATACATATTTCATTTTTTTGATAACGTTTATTAACCTGATCTACAAGTTATATACATATATCAGCATAAAGGTGTTCACAGTGTTCATCATAAGTTTGCAGCGATCACGGAGGTCAAGCAACGTTCACCGGAGTCGCGACTTGGATGGGTGACCGCTTGGAAATTTCCGAAAAAATATTCCCAAAAAATTTTTTTTAAAATGTTACACAAATATTGTTTTGTTCATTGGAATTATGTGGTGTAATAATATTTATGTAAATATTTTGAAAAAATGGGATATTTCAATGCCATATTTAAAAAAAACGAACATCTTAATGTTGCTGCAATCTTCCAGCAATGTTGCAGCAATGTTTCGCAATCAAAATGCAATATTACAATGTTTCAATGAAATCATTCTGCAATGTTCCTGCAATCTCTCTGTGCTGTATGGGATGGAGGACATCTCTATAAATTGACTGAAAAAATAAGCAGATTAATAGGTCTGAGTGAACAGTTAAATAAAAGTCTCCAAATTGGCATAATACTCGCAAGTCTGCCGAATTCTTACAATCGTGACGGCTCTTGAGAGTCGGGCTGAGACCAAGTTGACCGTGTCTCTCATAAAGGAAAAATTATTAAAAGAGTATAAACATAAAAAATACAGCAAGGGTCAATCTCAAAAAGAATCGGCACTCAAAGCAAAAACAAACAAAAAAAGATTTTGTTACTGGTGTAAAAAACCAGGTCATATTAAGCCAGAATGTACTAATTTAAAAAAATAAAAAACTAAAAAAGATAGAAGAATTCTGCCGCAAAAGTGAAGGAAAAAAGGCAAAAAAGGTAATTGAGAGCCATTATTTCTTTGCCGTATGTCAAATAAGAAAGCAAAATAGTCTATGGCGCATAGATTTAAGTGCAACTACGCATATGACAGGTAATAAGACTGTCTTCATGTCGAACCGTACAAGAATACTATGAGACTGGCTGATGGAGAAACAGCACATGCTGCTGAAGATATTGGCAAAGGAATTCTCCGGTGTTTAAATCAGCATGGAGAATAGATGACAGTTAAAGTTAAGGACGTACTATATATTCCGTCACTCGGAGATAGTTTACTGTCAGTCCGAAAACTCACAGAGGGAGAATACACTCTGAATTTCGTGAAAAACGGTTGCATGACTTTACATGGCAATAGAGTGATCGCTGTTGCAGATTTGTGCTCAAATTTATATCGGCTAAGAGGTCAGCACACTGCACATAAAATATATTAACAGCACACTTGAAATTGCCAGCACACTTGGCACAAAAGATTGAGCTATAGAGATTTTGCTGTAATTAAATGCTTGGTGGATAAAAAACTTGCAACTGGGATCAAAATTGAGGACTGCGGAACAGGAATTATTTGTGAAAACTGCATCGTAGGAAAAATAAGTCAAAAACCTTTCCCGAGGAAATCTGAAGCAATGACGAAGAAACCGTTGGAACTGTTTTGGAACTGTATACAGATTTGGTCCAATGAACACAGAAACTCCAGAAGGGAAAAAATATGTAATAATAATTATCGATGACTGCAGCAAATGTACTAAGGTTTTTTTACTTAAGTCGAAATCTGAGGCAGCTGAGGCCATAAAGAGTTATATTGAGATTGTGAAAAGTGATTGTGAAAGTTTAACAGAAAACCAAAATTAATTCGTTCAGATCAAGAAAAAGTACTTGTCTCAAGATTTAATTAACTATTTGAAGAAAAACAAAGTAAAAACACAAACAACAGTACCTTATACTCCGCAATAAAACAAGAAAGCTGGGAAAAAAACCGTTATTTGCTGGAGATAACCAAAACTATGATTTTAAAATCTGGATTGGAAAAAAAGTACTGGGGCGAGGCTGTTAATACCGCCAACTATCTTCAAAACAGACTCCCATCAAAGATAACTGAAAAACGCCTTATAAATTATAAAAATCAAGAAAACCTGATGTGGAACACATCCACGTGTTTGGAAGTGTTGCTTATGCACATGTTCCTAAGTCACGCACAAAAACTTGACCCAAAGACTAAATAATTAACGTTTGTCAGATACGACGCAAGCTCAAAGGCATTCAGACTTTTCGATACAAAAACTAATAAGATAACAATTAGCAAAGATGTCACATTTATCGATGAATGCAATGTGAAAGAGAAAATTGGAGCAGAAATTGGACCAAGTGATGAGGAAAACAAGATCGACGAAAAAAGCAGATAAAGAAAGTGACAAATCTACTAGCTCAACAATAACAGTATCATCTAATGATGCATCAGATACGTCGTCTAATGGGGAGAGTACAATTACTGTAATAGGTCGATCCGATGCAAACTATGAACACAATGCCAATGATCCAGATGCAACAATATACACAGATACCGATTATGATGGCACAATTGGTGAGTTACGAGTATCATCAAGACAAATAAAGGGTAAAATACCCGAAAAATATGGTAACTTCGCAAACACAATTAGGATCATGGAACCTAGAACATACGAAGAAGCAATCTCAAGTCCAAAGAAAAATGGATACAGGTAATGAAGAAGGAGATAAATTCACTGCTGACAAACGACATGTGGAAACTGGTAGACCTATCTGAGGACAGAAAAGCAGTCAGATGTAAGTGCGTTTATAAAGCAAAGAAAAACAAGAATAAAAAATTAAAGTACAAGGCTAGTGTTGTTGGCAAAAGTTTTTCACAAAAATTCGGTGAGGATTATGACAAGGTTTTTGCTTCCGTCGTAAAACCAACGACAGTCAAAATTCTTCTCACTCTAGCAGGCATAAGAAATTACGAGGGGTGTTCGATAAGTAATGCAACATATTTTTTTTCTCAGAGCAAGTTTTATTCAGAATTCAAATACACCATATTGTTCCCCAATTCTTTGGCTATTTAAAACGCTATTTTTCAACTAATCTTTGTTCATTTCTATAGCTTTACGCCACTTTAATGTGAGAGCCTGTATACCGCCATGGTACCACTACTGGTCTGTATCTAAGCCAAGTTCTTACTGCATCAAACTTCTTTTCTGACTTCCATCTCTTTGAACCACTGAAGAATGAACTCCACAAAAAGCACTACAGCAATGGTGGAAAAATCATTGATGCAGCAAGAACTTGACTCAGACACAGACCAGTAGAATGGTACTAAGGCGGTATATAAGCTCTCACATTAAGGTGGCGTAAAGACATAGAATTGAACAAAGATTAATAAAAAAATAGGGTTTTATGGCCAAAAAATTGAGAAACAATATGGTGTACTTAAATCCTGAATAAAACCTGCTCTGAGAAAAGAAATGTGTTGCATTACTTATCAAACGCCCCTCGTATGTTATTAAACAATACGATGTCAAGACGACTTTCCTTAATGAAAACATCAAAGAAATTGTTTTTATGGCACAGCCCAAAGGACTCATACGTCTAGGGGAAAAAAGGTGTGCAAATTAAAAGGAAGCTTCTATGGCCTAAAACAGGCAGCAGGAACGAGAATAAAAAGTGATCTAAAGAGGATTTAAACAATCAAAGAAACATCCAATGCTTGTTCTTTAAAACAAAACCTTACGTTATATACTTTATTTGCTACGTTGATGACTACATGATGACAAGTAAAACGTTGAAACCAATTGACGAGGCTGAAAAATCATTGAGAGAATTATTTACAATTACATCACACAGGTGAACCAAAAATTTTCTTAGGACTTAACTTGTCAAGAGATAACGATGGTTTTTTCTATATGGATCAAAGTTACATTAATAAAATGTTAATAAACACAAATATGGAAAATGCTAAACCATCAGCAAAAATGATCGACCCTGGAATCATAAAAAATGCTGGAAATTCACCTGAGATAGAGGAAAATAACAAAATCTTATTGGAAAATTGCTTTATTGGAATATTACTTGGAGTAAACAGACTAGATATTTTGACTTCAGTATGCATTTTGAGCTAATTCAATACTTGACTTATAGAGATACTGGACTGAAGCCAAACAAATCGTGCGATACCTTAAAGGTACAATAAACTTGCAATTAAAACTTAGAAGCAATGAAAGAGAGAAATTTGACAACAAGATGGTGGCATACTCGGCAGATTGGGCTGAAAACAGGAAGGACAGAAAATCAAATTCAGGATATGTTCTTCAATTGCATGACTCAACTGTATCTTGGTATAGCAGAAAGCAAACGTGCGGTACAATTTCATCAACAGAGGCAGAATATGTGGCTGTGTCCGAAGCATGCAAGGGGATTAAATTATTATTATGACTTATGTATAACAAATGTGATACAACTGTTATGTAACAGTTATTTTTCTTATGAGTGGGAAATTACAACTAACATGGACATTACATGTAACGCGCATGTTATATTGCGTGTTACTTCCAATTTTATTCTATTAACATTGCTGTTATGCAACTGTGTTTGCTGGGTAAGTTATCGACGGACCATTGAATAATCGACAGTTTAATCGATCTTTCTCAAGTTAAGGTAACAACGCTTATTAATCTCATATCCTCACATCATCAATCAAAGACTAACAATTGCTCTAAATTAATTATATTTCAATAGATATCTTTATTTTTTAAATAAAACCTAAGTGATGGTATCTTTAACTTTCTTTTTAAATAAAATTCAAGTGCTACTATCTGTATATTTCCAATGAAAAATCTTTTTGCTTTAACCCAAATGGATGTATTTTATTTTAAAAAGTTTTAATCGAATATGTAACATTTAATCTTAAAGAATTAAAAAGAAAAAAGAAATATAAAATTTTATTGAAGTAAAAAATTTCTAAACTACAAAAACTTGGCGCTGCTAAATAAGAAAAAAAATTAACATAAAAGGAATTAACATGAAAAAGAATGCAATAAATATAATACTTGTAAAATACGCGTTATAAAAGTAATTACCCAAAGTAAGTTACAGGTTAAGTTTCTTTAACACTTAAGTAACATTGTAAATCATTATAATTTTGTAAGTTACTATAACTATTTATATTTTACAATTTTATATTTAAATTATATTTAGACATCTAGCAGCGCCATGTTTTTGTAGTTTAAAAATTTTTTCAATAAAATTTTATATTTTTTTTCTTTTTTTTTAATTCTTTGAGATTAAATGTTATACAATGCTTCCCAATAAGCACAATAAAATGTTAAATTAAAAAAAAACATTAATTTTTTTTTTTAATTGAAATGACCTTATTATAATGTAAATTAGATGCCATTTATTTTTTTAAATATCATTCAAGTGGTCATCGCGGCTCTTTTTGCACTGGGTGATTCGATCAGGCTAACTTTCGATGACTTTGTGCAGCATCTCGAGTAGTATGGCGGCAATGATTGCACGAATTTTTGTTTCAAGTTCACTAAGAGTCTTGAACTTGGTCGTGTAAACCTGTGACTTAACATAGCCCCACAGGAAAGTCAAGCGGTATTAAATTACACAATCTTGGTGGCCAGTTGTTAGGACCATTTCTTAAAATTAGTGACTCACCAAACTTTTCACGCAATAAATTCATTGTAACGCCCGCTGTGTGACAGAAAGCACCGTCTTGTTGGAAAATAATGTCGTCACCATCAATTTCATCAACTTTTGGGAAAAAAAATTCGGTAAGCATACCACGATCGCGCTCACCATTCACTGTAACGGATCGGCCTTCTTCATTTTTAAAGAAGTATGGACCGAGATGCCACCGTACCATAATACGCATCAAACAGTGATTTTTTGAGAATGTAATGGTGTCTCGTGAATCACTCGAGGGTTCGCACGAAACGCTCTTTGAGTAGCAACAAAACTTTTCGAAATTTGATAGAAAATTTGGATAATTTCCAAACGTTGTGGCAATGTGAACTTATTCATGATGAAATGGCAAACCTTACTGA
This sequence comes from Solenopsis invicta, assembly GCF_016802725.1. Taxonomy (NCBI): domain Eukaryota; kingdom Metazoa; phylum Arthropoda; class Insecta; order Hymenoptera; family Formicidae; genus Solenopsis; species Solenopsis invicta. The sequence goes on along the minus strand of NC_052669.1, from coordinate 11,920,669 downwards.
TGACAATAAACATCAGATGTCAAAGATTGCATTTCAAATATGGCCGCAGTGCTCTTTCAAAATCCTATCATCCCTATTGGGAAGCACTGTATATTCCATTAAAACTTTTTAAAATAACATACATCCATTTGGGTTAGAACAGAAACATTGTTCAATGCACTGCACTGCAACGCGTTTGTTGCTCGGATGCAACGCGGCGGGATGGAATTGCCGATAGAAAAATGATATTAAAGGCGCTTAATGTGATTAAAAAATATATATAACTTTTATTAGCATTGAGATATTCGCTTTTTATAACACTTATGAATCGCTTTCTCTTCGAGATACAACTGCGAAAAGGCGACTTCGCGTCGTTCGCGGAAGCCAATATAACTTACGGATTTGTTCCCAAAAGTTTCACGTGAAACTTCCATGGTTTCGCAAGGAACAAATCGTGCCGGTCTCAGAATACGCAAGATCGCCGCGTAGCGAGCGCCAATTAACTAGCGACGGCGCGCAGTACTTGGCGTACCATCACGTGGATCGTAAGCCGAGCTCGGCCGTGCTGCCTTGGCCAGCAAAACAAGAGCATATGTTAATTCCAAAGCTAAGAGTCAATAGCCAAAATTACAATTAATAACAGCGGCGCTCCGTAACGTTCTTAGCCTTAGAATTGTTAATAGGCGACGGAACTATTAATTCGCAAATAATTATTGGGGCGTTCTGCAACAAAGATTTTTCATTGGAAATACACAGACAGTAGCACTTGAATTTTATTTAACCCTTAAACATACCGATCCTGTAAAATACGGAAACACATTTTCGGGTCTGGGAAACTTTTTCAAATTTGAGAAACTATAGCTTTGATTATAATCAATATTTTTCTACAATTTTTTTTTTTTTAACAAAAGTTCAAAATCTCAGGAGTGTGACTGCACAATCGGCATTAGCGAAAAATAATTTATTGTGAAATTATAAAAGAACAACCATTAAGCAAAATGAGAAATTGGTCAAAAATCCAATTTTCTTTCAAAAAATCATATCTTTGCAACAAAAAAACGTTTAAGGATTTTCAAATAAGGCGTTTTAAAGCTAAAGAGTTACACTTTCAAAATAAAATTTAGCAAAGTCATTCCTTTTAAAAAGTATAATTATGTAACATGGAGAATATGAGGTATTTTTGGGCATCAAAAAATTCACTTTTTAAAAATAAATCATATCTTTGCAACCAAAAAACTTTGAAGAACTTTACAATACGGCGTTTTAAAGCTAAAGATTCATACTTTCAAGAAAAATTATATCATTGTTATTTCTATTAAAAAATGTACTTATGTAACAAGGTAAATATGAGGTATTTTTGATTAAATCGTGTCTAAAATTGAAAATTGATGTTTCATGATATATTACGGAAAAACTCCCTTTTCTACAGCATTTTATAGTATTCCAACTTTAGACAGAGTATATGCGAGTAACATCCACAAACCGACCTGTTCAAACGTATTTTGTCCAGTTTTTTATGTAAAATACTCATTAAAAAAGTTTCACTTACACACTATGGGTCGCATTGACCCTAACAAAACTTTGCTGCCGTGCCGTTTGAATTCTAGTTGACCAAAAAAGTTGATCAACCATATCAATCGAAAGAGGAGATTTCAAACTTTTTTTTACGTCTTGGTCCCAACCTCCTATCTCATTCCGTCTTCACATAGCAAGCGTTTAAAACTTCATATAGGGTCTCTCAAACTCACTTACGTATTTAAGGGTTAAAAAGATATTTGTGCGCGCTCGATCGTAGATCGCCGCAGTTTGTTTTTCGGATAGAAGGATAAAGGATAAAAGAGACAAAGGTGCTCATACTCGTCTCGCACGAGATGATAAGGATCGTGACAATTACGGGACGTAGGATATCAAAATCGACGAAATAATTTGATTAAATAATAATGTTATGCAAATTCACGAGTGTCAGACTGTCGAAATATATTCACAAATATTCTCACAATTACAAATAATTATAACCAAAGTGGTATGATCTTTAGACTCGACACAGTTCTGCACCACGTGGTAATGGCGCGCCAACAAAATCTCGCCACCGTATATCGCAATGGCGCACGCCGAGAGATCTCGCCACCGGAGATCTTATGCACAAACTCCACGCGTGAGATCGCGAAGGGCGTGTTTATGAAAGTCACTACTGTTCAATTCTCGCCAACCGGAGAATCTTCAGAGCGACAGCGGCTCGCGCGCATTTGCTGCCGCGTTGTAACTTGCTTGATCACGATATCAATGCGTGATGCTCTCAAACAAAGGCGGAAGCAAGCTGATTCGGAGCACACGAGTGTTTGCTCCGGCTCTTCCTCACTCGCAAGATCGCACTGTCAATTGAGTTTATCACTAAAACTGTTACTCGCATGAGTATAGCCTTACGATCGCAATATTAGAGAATTGACGAGTTATCGGAAAACATGCACACGGCCAGGATGCATGTTGTTGCTCCAAAAGTTCAAAGAAGAAGAAGGAAGAAGAAACCAGAAACGAACAAATCGCGAGCGCTCTCTTCCCGGATATTCTTAGCGCTGCGGTGATATATGGAGCGATTTATCAATTTCGCGAGAGGATCCCTCCAGGGAGGTGGCGCCATCCCGCGAATTGGGCAAGCCGCACGAAGAATGCAACCGTACGCCACGATTTCATTTTCTGTTTCAAAACAATATTAAAGATACCAGCACTTGAGCTTATTTAAAAAATAAAGATATTATCATTTGGATTTCATTTAAAAGTAATAAAGCAGTTATTTCAAAGAGCATATATTCTTTTTATAATTTCAAGATTTTATACATTTTTTTGGAAAAATACGTTTAGGTTGGATAAAATTTAAAATATATATTTTTAAATAAATACGACTTAGGTTAAAATAAGAAAATTTTTCAATGATAATACAAAGATAGTACTTAGGTAGAAACTTGTAAAAAGAATACCACATGGGTTAGAATAGAAAAATTTTTCAATGAAGATACAAAGATAGTACCACTCGGATTTTGTAAAAAGAATAAAGATTTAAAGGGTACATACACACACTTAGAGCATTTTTGTACCTTCTTTTTGAAAAGGTAATTTTGTGCTGATATCACGCGTAGTGTTAAGCAATATACAGGGTGAGGGAAAAGTACCGGGACAGTAAAATATCTCGAAAACTAAGCACGTTAGAAAAAACTGTTTCAGATAAAAGTTGTAAGGTTTTAAAAGATCTATTTACTAATATTATTAATTTGACCTTGGATGGCGTCGCCAAGATCAATCGCCCCACCCTCTAATCATCAAAAGAGATATGCGTTCTCGTTCAGAAAGACGCAACATCATTGACTAAAGGGATAAAAATAAAAATCATTTTACGCTTGTTGTTTAATGTTAAACAGAGATAAAATGTTTTTAATGAAATTTCTAATGGTATTTCTAAAGCTTCTAAGCGCAGAAAAATTCTAAATCAAGAAAGTTCTACACAATAAAAAATTAAAAATATATAATTTTGTAACAAGGTACTGTGTTTCTTTTAAACTAAATTAATTTTTTTTAATTATTTTTATAGATAGTCATATTACAACCACTTTGTTTCTTCCACCGATTATGCAGTGCATTAGATTTTTATAAATCACATCATAAATATTAAATGTTTCATTATTTTGAGTTTAGAATCTGTCAAATAACACTCTGACGAATATAATCGTTTAAGTTTCAATAAAAAATATTAATTATAAACAAAATTATTCAATAAAATAAAAATAGGTGCCATATTATCCTCTTCTCCTCTCTCTCTCTCTCTCTCTCTCTCTCTCTCTCTCTAGATATATATATATATATATATACATACCGGGTGTTTCAGACCACCCGTACACCCCTTTTTTCTTCGCAGGATTAGGACCAATCAAAAATATGTTCAGACGAAAGTTGTAGGGTTTCAAAAGATCTATTCAATGATCTTATCAGTTTGACCTTGGATGGCGTCGCCAAGGTCAGATCGAAATCACATTAAGTTTTTTAAATGAAACACCCTATTTTTGATTCCAGAATCTAATAGCTGGTGTCAAGACCTTTCCAAAACACTACAAGAAAGTTTATTTTCGTTGACTACTTTCCGAGTTGTGCGGCTTGAAAGTTACACTACCGCCAACACCATGTAAATAACAATATAAAATCACGCGTTACGCAGAAAGCCGTGCAGCCGACACAAAGAAAGTAAACACGCGAGCCGGGCCAACAAAAACAGATCATGAAAAATCGTGAAAGTTAGCTGTCGCGACCGTAGATAGTCACATACATATGTATGTCATAATATTATGTAATTACATTATTACTTTAACGGTAGCACACGAGCAATAACGAGCGCGGCTTTCTGCGTAACAATGTCTAACTCGTGATTTTATACATATTGTTATTTGCATAGGATGTAGTAGAGATGTATTCACCACAACGCTATTGTGACTCAACTCAACACGAGTGACAATAACTCTCTCAAACTTGTCACCTACGTCTTCAATAACCGTCATATCCGTCATAACCATCAGTATCAATCGCGCAACAAAAATCCGACCCTCTTTATTAGTCTAGATTTATTTAGCCATGTCCTATTCCAATGAAGAAGCATATGATATGCTGCTAATTTTAGGTGAGTGTCGAGGTACATTCATTGCAGCGGAAAGATTGTGGCGGGAACGTTATCCTGATCGGACTCCTCACTCGCGAAATGTTTTTTCACGTTTGGCTAAACGAATCAAAATTAAAGGTGTCGTTCAGCCTCAACATAACAAAGGTACACAAATTCGTCGTCCGATTATGGATGAAAGAACAGTGGAAATTCTTGCATCGACAGAATTGAACCCTTATGATTCTTTAAGACGACGAGAACAAGATTCTGGTGTTAGTAAAATCAGTGTTTGGCGCATTCTAAAAAATAACAAATTTCACCCTTACAGAATGTCTGTTCATCAAGCGTTGAATTATAACGATATTAGACAGAGACTTGTATTTTGCAACTTTATAAGACAGCAACCACTTGATTTCCACTTGAAAATTTTATTTTCTGACGAATGTACACTTAAAAGTGATGGATCTGTTAATACTTGGAACTCTCGTTATTGGGAACAAAATAATCCTCACTGGTTGAGAGAAGTAGATCATCAAACCATTTGGAAAGTCAATGTTTGGTGTGGAATTATTGGAAGTCAAATCATAGGTCCTGTTTTCTTTGACGAAAATCTAAACGGTGATAGATATTCCGCCTTGATAATGACAGATCTTCCTGTCTTACTAGAAAATATTCCTCTGCAATTGCGCCTGAACATGTGGTTCCAACAAGATGCATGTCCGTCTCATACATCGAGAGTTGCTCGTGCGGCATTAAATACTATGTTCCCTGACAAGTGGATAGGTAAATACGGTCAATCAATCAATTATCCACCCCGATCACCAGATCTCACCGTCCTTGATTATTATTTCTGGGGAAGGATAAAAAACTTGGTCTATCATGAACGTCCGACTACGAGGGATAATATGATTCGTAAAATAAGTGAAGCAATTCGATCCTTACGTGCCGAGGAAATTCTTCGAGCAACCAATGATTTTCAAAATAGAGTTGATGCTTGCATCGCAGAGAATGGTGCTCACTTTGAACATTTAGTCGCTTAACAAAACATACACTCATTCATTCCCGAACGTGAGAGGCAAGGGGACTCACGTGAATCAAGCACCCCAAACGTGAGAGGCAAGGGGACTCACGTGAATCAAGCACCCCAAACGTGAGAGGCAAGGGGACTCACGTGAATCAAGCACCCCAAACGTGAGAGGCAAGGGGACTCACGTGAATCAAGCACCACAAACGTGAGAGGCAAGGGGACTCACGTGAATCAAGCACCCCAATGGGATGAAATTCTCGTCACGTCCACGTCGTTCATTCTGGATAATGCTAAGCACGGGAAAATGCATACAGTCAATCTGGACATGATTGATCATCAAACATAATCAATCCAGTTAATAAACAAAAGCAGAGTACATAAAATTTTGACTCCCCTTTTCCTCCCCCATACACATACGCATGCACGTATGCACACACCCACACACAAGATTAAATCCGACTAAGTAACCACCACATGGTACATCTTGAGTAATGCTGATGCTGGCGGTAGTGTAACTTTCAAGCCGCACAACTCGGAAAGTAGTCAACGAAAATAAACATTCTTATAGTGTTTTGGAAAGGTCTTGACACCAGCTATTAGATTCTGGAATCAAAAATAGGGTGTTTCATTTAAAAAACTTAATGTGATTTCGATCTGACCTTGGCGACGCCATCCAAGGTCAAACTGATAAGATCATTGAATAGATCTTTTGAAACCCTACAACTTTCGTCTGAACATATTTTTGATTGGTCCTAATCCTGCGAAGAGAAAAAGGGTGTACGGGTGGTCTGAAACACCCTGTATATATATATATATATATACAGGGTGCGAGAAAAGTTCCGGGACGGCGAAATATCTCGAAAACTAGGCATTTTAGGAAAAAGTGTTTCAGACAAAAGTTGTAGGGTTTTAAAAGATCTATTTACTGATCTTATGAGTTTGACCTTGGATGGCGACGCCAAGGTCAGATCGAAATTACATTAACTTTTTTAAATGGAACACCTAACTTTTTATTGCATATTCTTGTAGCTTATCTCGAGACCTTTCCAAAACATTACAAGAAAGTTTATTTTCGTTGAGTACTTTCCGAGTTGTGAGGCTTGAAAGCTACAGTGTACTGTAGTGTGGGTCCAGCCACTCTTGCCTTAACTGGCCGGACACACGCCACACTTGCCTTAACTGGCCGGACACACGCCACACTTGCCTTAACTGGCCGGACACACGCCACACTTGCCTTAACTAGCCGGACACACGCCACACTTGCCTTAACTGGCCGGACCCACACGCCACTCTTGCCTGAACTGGCTGGACCCACACTACAGTACACTGTAGATTTCAAGCCTCACAACTCGGAAAGTACTCAACGAAAATAAACTTTCTTGTAATGTTTTGGAAAGGTCTCGAGATAAGCTACAAGAATATGCAATAAAAAGTTAGGTGTTCCATTTAAAAAAGTTAATGTAATTTCGATCTGACCTTGGCGACGCCATCCAAGGTCAAACTGATAAGATCAGTAAATAGATCTTTTTAAACCCTACAACTTTTGTCTGAAACACTTTTTCCTAAAATGCTTAGTATTCGAGATATTTCGCCGTCCCGGAACTTTTCTCGCACCCTGTATATATATAAAAACACGCACGCAAGCAAGTAAGCAAGCAAGCAAGCACGCACGCACACATGCACACACGCACGCGCGCACGCGCGGACGCACGCACGCGCGCACGAACGCACACAATAGAAACAAGAAGTTAAAAAAAAATATATATATAGGTGAGACCGGGGCAAATCGTTAGACCTTTTTTTCTTTTGTATCTCCTGAGTCCTATATTAATTAAAAAAAAAAAAAAAACATGAGCCGGTTTGAAAAGTTGAACCTTCCCCTTCACAATACCGATATAAATAGAACATGCAAATGTACTTGCTTTAAAGTACATATAAAAATGTCGACCAATGTCAAGAATTAAGAATAGCGCCAAGTCCGGGGTATTTCGTAACTAGTCCGGGAATATTCCGAAATTTATATTTTAAGTTGAAAGTCTGTAAAAAAGCTGTTGTTAAGACTTTCTTTTATTTAAAAAAGGATGTAGGTATACAAAAAACAAATGCAAACATACACTTTTGCATATTCTTTTATACCATCGGTGTAACAGATTTCCTAACCTCACAAGTGTGGTTAATCTTTAACGCTTTATTTTTACCTGCTTAAGAGCGACGATTTTATATTCATATTCATATTCTATGTACTAAAAGACACAATATTATCAAGTTTGAACTAAATCAATGAAGAACTTTACTTCAATGTTTAACTCTGCGTAGCACAGACGTTCGTAACACAGCCGAAGGGTTAGAGTTACCCAATTTAGGTTAGGTGCTGCAATCAGTATTAACGAATCGCTCCGGTGCTCGGTATTACGATAGCCCCAACATCAACTGTGCGCATTATTGCGTATGATCGACAAAAATAGACATCACACAGCAAAAAGTAAACATGAAATGTTTCAAATACGTTCAACTGGACACGATACATTCAAAGTTTTCAAAAAAACCTTATTATCTTATTTAAATTTCGAAGAAATGCCGACTATCAGAAATTACTTTGACTGTCACAAAACACATTTTTCACTACTACGACTTCAATATGACGCCGTTACCAACAAATCTTTGTTAGCAACATCGTTACATTAGGACGTGTTTATAGTGTTTAAAGTAAATTTTTAATATGTACCCATAAAAAGATATTTCCAATTATCGAATTACCCCGTCTAACGATTTGCCCCGGTCTCCCCTATACAGGGTGATTCAGAACGACCCATGTGTCCCGGTAAAGACATATTCTTGAATAAATTCTGAGACGATTTTTCCTGTACGAAAATTTTGTCCGACGCTTACTTTTTGAATAATAAAAGGATAAAGTTAGCGAATCACGGGCCGTGTACACATGGTAGACAAAGGCGCCGCAACTCACCGTCCGACACGAGTAAGCGCCCGCGTCGGACGGTGAGTTGCGGCGCCTTTGTCTACCACGTGTACACGGCCTGTGATTCGCTAACTTTATCCTCTTATTATTCAAAAAGTAAGCGTCGGACAAAATTTTCGTACAGGAAAAATCGTCTCAGAATTTATTCAAGAACACGTTTTTACGAGGACACATGGGTCGTTCTGAATCATATATATATATATATATATATATATATATATATATATATATATACTACTGTGTCCAAAAAGTAAGGTGACATTGCATTTATTTCGAAAATTCTTTATTTATTCTTGCAAATCAATTTCATCCCCTTCAAAGTAATCCCCCCCCTGATATAATACACTTATTCCAACGGATTTTCCAATCTTCGAAACAGTTGTAATAATCGATTTCAGGAATGGCCTTTAGTTCCTTCTTCGCAGCGGCTTGAATCTCTTCTATCGACTCGAAACGGTGATTCGTGATTTTTTAACCAAAAACTCGACTAATATCGTTCCACAACCACCGTATTCACCTGATTTGGCTCCATGCGACTTCTGGCTATTCAGCAAACTCAAGCGGCCGCTCCGGGGACACCGTTTCGCTGCGAAGAAGGAGCTAAAGGCCATTCCTGAAATCGATTATTACAACTGTTTCGAAGATTGGAAAATCCGTTGGAATAAGTGTATTATATCAGGGGGGGATTACTTTGAAGGGGACGAAATTGATTTGCAAGAATAAATAAAGAATTTTCGAAATAAATGCAATGTCACCTTACTTTTTGGACACAGTAGTATATATATATATATATATATATATATATATATTGTGACGTGGCAGTTTTATCTGCCTCGCCACTTCGTCCTCCGCCTCAGCGTAGCGCGAGGAGGCGCGTATGACCGGGCCGGGCACTCAGCGAGAGGGCGAAGTCTCCGGCGGGACTGCGGAGCGTATTATTTTGTTTACTCATTCGCGGCTTATTTCATGTGACCGCGAGCACCTCGACAAACGTCGTCTAAGGACCAGCAGCGGCGAGGGAGACGGACCGCGACAGGAAAAGGAGAAGGCGATCGTCCAGGGCCGGCACCCAGGAAACCGCCGACGGAGAGGAGGACGAGACAAGACGTGGCGACAGATAAGCGCAAAGGAGGCTCGCGAGTGGCACAGCTGATGGACAGGCTGGGGCGGACCAACGGCCAGGACGAGAGCCGTTAAATGCCGGCTGTCCATCGAGGAGGGTAGCGGCGAAGAGTCGTCGCTGGGAAAATTCTGCTGCTGTCGTCCGCGAGGACGACGAGAACGACGAGGATGTCGGATGCCGATGGGGACCGCACGACACCTGCGGAGACCCGACACTGCGCTGCCGTGACGTCACAGCTAGATAAGGGCGGCCGCTGATAGGTCGCGCCGCTAGGCGCAAGGATATCGCGCACCCTGTGGGAGGGGTAGCGCTCATCGATCGCGCATCGAGCGTGATCCTCTCGGCTTTTGCGTGCGACCCGGCGATCCCTGCTGTGCGAAGCGTGAGCGAGCATGCGAGATATCGGCTGGAGATATCGGGAGCGGCTATCGTAGAGTGTGCCAGGCCCGGACAAGCCCCGCGGATCGAGGAGCGGAGGAAGAACCGTGCTGAAGTCGAGGTGACCCGTCTAACCGCTGTGTAAAGCCACGAGCTGTCGGTGTCGACCGGCTGTTCGACTATCGCGTTCTGAGGTGGAGCCCTTAGGTTAGTGTGCGAGTGCGTCCGCCGCGTGGCGATTGAACGCACCTTGCTTCTTAGTGTTTGGCTGGCTCTCCACCTCAAGCCCGAGACCTCGTCGAGGCACTCAGCTGTCGGCTGCCGCGTGTGTTTGAGCCGTCCCGCCGTAGAAGCTCGCAAACGACCGGAGTAGAATGCATAGGCGGATTCAAACCCAGGGGTCTCAGGGGGGTGCGGGGAAGGGGGGGAATATTTCGGGTCGCGCGGGGGGACCTAACCGGCGATAAGGTCCCGCGGGTGGACCAAACCGGGTGGGGAGGGGGAGGGGGGCTTAAAACGGGGTCACACGTGTAAACCTAACCGGTAGTTCTGCGTAATCAATGTTTATATAAACAGAGATAACGATTCGAGGACCATGTTCTTGGCCAATGTTTAAATCAATTTGACACCTTTGAAATGTGTCGCGTGGAGGCAACTGGCCATTTAATGTAAACATGGACCATGTACTTGTCACTCTGTTTACATAAACATAATAAATCGCACCGCGAGGAGGTGGGTATGACAGTACTTTGAAATCGGAAATGGTTCTGCGTAATCAATGTTTATATAAACAGTGATAACGATTCGAGGACCATGTTCTTGGCCGATGTTTAAATAAATTTGACACCTTTGAAATGTGCCGCGTGCGGGGAAGGGGGGAATATTTCGGGTCTCACGGGGGGTCTAACCGGAGACGATGTTACGCGACCGGGGCAGAGCGAGGGGGGATTAAATCGGGGACACGTGTACGAACCTAACCGGTAGTTCTGCGTAATCAATGTTTAAGTAAACAGAGTGATAACGATTCGAGGACCATGTTCTTGGCCGATACCTTTGAAATGTGTCGCGTGGAGGCAACTGGCCATTTAATGTAAACATGGACCATGTACCTGTCACTCTGTTTACATAAACATAATAAATCACATCGCGAGGAGGTGTGTATGACTGTTCTTTGAAATCGGAAATGTATGTCATCACGAGGGAGATAAGCGATACGATGGCGAAGGGGTGTGCGCGGCTATTTCCGCGGGGTCCGCCGCCGCCGCCGCCGCCGCCGCGTACGCGGAGGGGATGCGCGCTGTCTAACGCGGGGTCCGCTGGGGCGATCCGCCACCGCCGCCCCCCAGCGCTCGCTATCCTCTAATAATTTTTTGGTCAAGGTGGATGCAAGAGAGAGAGAGAGAAAAGCGCTGAACAGCTCTTTCAGCTGTGCTAATAACGCGTTGAAATATTATTTAGAGTTGTTTACGTGAACTCTCTTTCATGCGCGGTTGTCGCCCAGTGGCATGTCTAATCGTGCAAGATATCTTTCTTAGTAAAGAGAAGCGCCGATAGTCCGGCTTCTAATGACACGTGTAAATAATATTTAGATTTGTTTACATGAGCTCTTTTTCGTGTGCGGTTGCCACCCAGTGGCATGTCTAATCGTGCAAGGTATCTTTCTTAGTAAAGATAAGCGCCGATAATTCGGCTGCTGACGTTGAAACAATATTTAGATGATGCAAGAGGGAAGCGTTAATATTTCGATCGATTAAACTCATGTTTCGGTTATAAGTTTGGCGAATGTATTATACGATCAGTCTCGATGTGGACACCGAATCAGTCGTAATAGTTACTCTCTAAAAAAATGGTTGATCATATTGAAGTTCACATTAAACGCAGTCAAAAATGGAGTTTGACGACGCATTGCTTGATATAGACATAAATATATTTATAGATTATGATCTAGAAGAAATCGTGTACGTTCTCGATAATGTGTTTATGCCGGAAAAAGAAGAAGAAACTGATGTTCCACGACGACGAGTATCGTCGATAAAATTCCTTCGCGATCGAGAATTAGGAATACGCGGGACTTGTGAACGTGCCGTGAGTCAAGGTGTCATTATTAACTCAGAACGTGTTTGTAGATTGTCAGACTACAGGAAAAGAAAATTGTATTTGCTCATAGTGGACCATCTGTGCGCGTTTGATAATTGTGAAGAAAAGCAATTAAACAAATACCAGTGGGCAAAAAAAATTTACCAGAATATCTCTATATACGATATAATTCTGCAGATTACGATTCCCGCTGGTCATGGACAGTGCATCAAATTTCTTGCAATAAACGTGTATACACCACCACCACAGAACTGCGACGATAAGCGCGAACCTGCAGTGATTAATTTATTTAATCGGTGGGTTGAAAAGAGAAATAGAGAGCAGGATGATCCTTGGTGGAGATACGCTATACCTCCTGATTTTTGTGAATTAAAATATATAAACGGACACTGTAACGTTCTAAGCGCACAGCGAATTTGCAAATCATGTAAACAAAATACATGCAAGTGCTCCGAGAAAGCGTGTGATACGTACTAAAAAACTGAAAAATGGAAAATAGTGAGCGAGTGGAACGCGAACTGCTCGAGCAATGCTCGCAGATTGCAAATTTAGCTGAATGTTTCGAGTGGTTGCAACGATGCGAGTACCTCGCGCAGCTCGAAGAACATTGTAGTGCCAAACGTCCTCGACTCGCCGTGGGAAAAAGACAATCACTAGTGTCAAGAATCGCGCGACTCAAAGGTGAAAAAGCGCAGTTAGAAAGACGTTTCATGCACGTTGGTGGCAATTATGCAAGCACTGGCGCTGATGATAAGCAATCGCTCGTATGGCGCGAGATCGAGACCGCGTTCAAGAATCGCATTGTGACTGGCGCTGTTATTAACATTGATTATATCGAGCCGCGACATTTTTTGGAGGACGCCAGTGATTTGGTGATTGAGCGAGTGCAAGACGCTATCGCGAAACATGATAGTGTAAAGGTAAACACCGTATTTAATGGTGAATATGTTAATAATCATGATGAACGTAATATTAAAAATATCGCTACGAGGAACAATGAACTTTATCGGTCGTCAAATTTGCGCGAGTGGTATCAGCAGAGTGTCATCGATGTCACGTTGGCGATGCTCGACGAGTTCCAAGAACGCGATAGTGGTTGGGCTCTTACGCGAATACTGAATTTAACGGTAAACATTAATAAACATAATCCCATGCACGCGGGATGTTGCATCGAATTGCCGCGGGGAATAAAGAATAAACGTGCCGTGATTAATGTGCAATCGAAAGACAATGCGTGTTTCGCGTGGTCGGTAGTGGCTGCTCTGTACCCTGCCGAAAGACATGCAGACCGGGAATCGTCATATCCGCATTATTCGACTGTTTTGAAGTTTGACGATATACAATTTCCAATGAACATAAAAGACATTGGAAAATTTGAACGATTAAACGACGTGTCGGTGAATGTGTACGGTACCGAATTCGACAGAAAAGAAAAGAAACTACGCATATTTCCGATAAGGCTCACCAAGGATAAGAAGGAGAAGCATGCCAATCTACTGTACTTGGAAGATGAACGTGAGAACAGCCTCGGCCACTTTGCATGTATAAACAACCTGTCGCGACTGGTCAGTTTACAGCTGAACAATAATAAAAGAAGAAAGTACATCTGTGATCGGTAAGTGTAATAATAAAATCTGTTAAAAAAAAAATATTTCTCACTTATAAAAATTATTTTAATGTTTAAAATCGTCTTCTATTTTTTTATAGCTGTCTGCATTACTTCAGCTCTGAAGAAAAGTTGCAGTCACACAAAGTGGATTGTCAGCAATTAAACGACTGCGCCGTTCTACTACCGAGCGAGGATAACAAGTGGCTAGAATTCGATAATTACAACAACAAGGAGCGTGTACCCTTTGTTGTATATTCAGATTTGGAGTGCGTACTGCGGAAGATTGACCCAGGAACAGAGAACACTTCAAATTTCTCGTATCAGCATCACGAGGTATTTAGTATAGCATATTATGTTAAGTGCTCATACGACGACGCGTTGTCAGAGTATCACTTTCATCGCGATAACGATTGCGTCGTGTGGTTCGCGAAAGAACTCGAAAACCTGGCGCATAGCGTGAAAGCTAGAATATCCGCCAATGTTCCTATGGAATCATTAACTAAAGAGCAGCAAGAGGCATACAGTAACGCGAGGAATTGTCATATCTGTGAAAAACCGTTCACACCGAATAGTATACGTGTGCGCGATCATTGCCATTTGACAGGGTCTTACCGTGGTCCAGCTCATTCAGATTGTAATTTAAATTACAAAAATTCATACGTTATTCCGATCATATTTCATAATTTATCTGGTTACGATGCACATTTCATCATAAAAGAAATTGCCACCACGTTTGAAGGCAAAATCGATTTACTACCGATAAATAAAGAAAAATATATATCTTTTACCAAATATGTTGAAAATACTTGTGATAAAGACATAATTTTCAAAAATGCACGAAATTGTATACGGCTACGGTTCATCGATTCGTACAAGTTTTTAAGTTCAAGTCTTGACAAATTGGCATCTTTTTTAAGTCTTGATAAATTAAAAATTTCTCATTCGGAATTTTCCTCGTTATCAAACGAAGACTTTGAATTGTTGACACGCAAAGGTGTCTTTCCATACGAATACGTGGATAATGTTGACAAACTGTATGAAACGCAACTACCACCGCGTGAATCATTTTATAGTTCTCTTACCAAGCAGACGGTATCACAGACAGATTATGCTCATGCTCAGAAAGTTTGGCAGCGGTTCTCAATCAAAACCCTGGGTGAATACAGCGACTTATATCTCAAGACCGATGTCTTATTATTGGCTGATATTTTTCAAAACTTCCGCGAAAGTAGCATTAATAGTTATGATCTTGATCCCGCGCATTATTACACATTGCCAGGCTACACTTGGGATGCAATGTTGAAACTAACACGCGTAAGATTTGAGTTGCTCACCGATATAGACATGATCTTATTTATAGAACGCGGTATACGCGGTGGTTTGAGTCAATGCTCCGGTAGATATGCTAAAGCCAATAATAAGTACATGCGTTCTTACGATCCATCGAAACCATCGTCTTATCTAATGTATTTTGACATAAACAATATGTATGGTTTTGCGATGTGTCAACCATTACCATACGGTGAGTTTCAATGGATCGAAAACGTTGACGATTTTGACGTGAACGCGATCGCTTCGGATTCGCCCACTGGGTATGTGCTAGAAGTCGATCTCACATATCCACAATGTCTGCACGATCGACACACTGACTTACCTTTCTGCCCTACACACGATAAACCGCCAGGATCACGGCAGAAAAAACTTCTCGCAACGTTGTACGATAAAAAGCGATATGTGATACATTACCGTTATTTGCAACAATGCACGCGCAATGGGCTTAGCGTAACAAAAATTCATCGCGTATTACAGTTTGCTCAATCTCCATGGCTTCGCGATTATATAGAATTGAACACAAAATTTAGAATGAGCGCAAAAAATGATTTCGAAAAGAATTTGTACAAATTGATGAACAACGCCGTGTTTGGAAAAACTATGGAAAACGTACGTAATCACGTCGACGTAAAATTATTGACAAAATGGGAAGGACGTTACGGTGCAGAGGCAATAATCGCTAAACCAAATTTTCACAGCCGCAGCGTCTTTGCGGAAAATTTAGTTGCCGTCGAACTGCGTAAACTCGAGGTGAAGTTTAACAAGCCGATTTATGTGGGTATGTGTATACTTGACATATCAAAAATCTGCTTGTACGAATTTCATCACGAATATATGTTTCCGCTATATAAAGACAAGTGCAAATTGTTATATTCAGATACCGATAGTCTTGTTTATTTCCTCGAGTGCGATGATATTTATTCAACGATGAAACGTGATATAGCGAGATATGATACAAGCGATTATCCCGCAGACAACCCGTACGGTATGCCTCTCGCGAATAAAAAAGTCCTCGGTCTAATGAAAGATGAAAACAACGGTGCGATCATGACCGAATTTGTAGGGCTTAGAGCAAAGATGTACGCGATCAAAGTAGATGGTAAAAAGGATACCAAAAAAGCGAAAGGTGTGAAAAACAATGTAGTAGCGCGAACTATTACTTTTGAAGATTATATGCGATGTTTGAACGATGAAATAGAAATAACTCGTAGCCAATCGTGTATACGTTCGAAGCTGCATCAAGTGTTTACAGTTTCAGAATCCAAAGTGGCGCTCTCGCCATATGATGATAAAAGATACCTTGTTCCATCATCATTAACAAATACATTACCATGGGGACATTGGCAGATACAATTATAATCATAAGATGTTCTCACATTTTTACAAATATTATGCATTTTAATCTTTTATAGTATTATATTTTTGTATTTCTTACACGATTAATATGCTAGTAATATTTTGTATAAGTACATTATTCATACTTTATACTTTGTTTTATATTCTGTATGCTTCATTTTATACATCTTATGTATTGTTTCATATATGTTACACGCTTAATATATTTGACGTTTTATGAATAAGATATTTTTGATATTTTTTCAAATTTTAGATATACGTTTTTTAATAAAAATTTTTATATGACATTTTGTATTAATAAGGATAGAAGAAGAATAAAGACCAAAAAAATTGTTTGTATTCATTTTATATATTTTTTGTAAACGCTAATATGATATAAAATATATACATATTTAATTGAAATAAATCAAATAACATCTTTTTTATTTATCCATGAGTTGTGCGAATCATCGAATCCCAGCCACTTGACGTAAACCTTGTTTCCTTTCTTCTTTATTATCTTCTCTACCAGGTATACATTTGGATGAGTCGTGCGATGCAACTCGTACTCATAGAAGGCACCCGCTATTTGTTTACCGCGATAATCTTCCAGGAGATAAGTTACGGGATTAGTGCGCTGTACTTTAACGATCTTAAACACCTCGGTGGTCCAATTGGGGGTGTACCCCTTAGAGAATGTCGTTTTGTGCTTGCTCACGCGCACCGAATCGTTTACTTTGAATTTCGCGGGTCCCATGATTTTTATGTGAGAGTATACAGTGCCCAGGAGTTTTTCAGCAACTTCCGAATTAACGTCGACTGGTCGCATGCCGATAGTACGATGCCTGCGGTTGTTGTAATCCGACACCAGACGCGGCAGCTCGTTGACCCACTTGTGCGACCCGTTAAGTGTAAACATACGCCACATATCGTTCTTAAGTGTGCGATTCCATCTCTCTATTATCGATGCTTTTAAAACCGAATATGTAGAATAATGATTAATGTCATGCTTTTTCAAGACTTTTTGCACATCGGCGTTATAAAATTCCTTTCCCATATCCGTTTGTAAATTTTTCGGGCATCTTCCGCTCTCTCGAATTATCTTGGCGATTGCGTCAGCCGTCTCGCGCCCGGCCTTGCTCTTGAGCGGTACTGCCCAGGCGTATTTACTCAACGCATCGATGACGGTAAGTATGTAATTATGACCTCTATTGTACTTTGAATAGGGACGCATCTCGACGATATCAGCTTGCCAAAGATCGTTGAATCCTTTGATTATAACACGTCTTCTAGGAAAATTGCGTCTAGCTGACGCGTGTAATTCTTCGACGATTCCTCGCCTCTCGGAGCTTATTGTTTTCTTCGATGAACTCATATTTCGGCACGTAAACGAATTGCATTACGACTGACTCGTTTAGCGGTTACACGATGTAATTTATAATGTCGGCATTGCAAAGTTCCTCTACTTTTGTTTAAAAAAACGTTTTTTCTCCATTTATCAGTATTTTCTGTCTTCCTTTAATAACTTTTCTTTGTCTTCCGGTTTCTGTCGATTAGATAATTTTTCATACTCATTTTTGACTCGATCTACGACCATTCGATAACCATCCTTCACTCGTTCGTGTGTCTTTTCATAGCGATCCTGAGCCGATCGATAATTGTCTGACAACCGTTCTTGAAACGTCCGATTTTTATTTAAGAATCGTTCAAAGTCATTCGTTAAACGTTCGTAACCGTCTTTTCGACGTTCATTGCTGCTCATTTTTGTCATCTATCACACGTCCTTCTCAAACAAAATCAACCTCTCGTCTGACTCGTTTCGTGGGTATACGATTTAATTTATAATTATGCCAGCTTCACGAAGTTCTTCCACGATGGACAACATCTCGTTGCCGTGAGCGTCGTTGCCCGCTCGATGTGAAGCGTCTAGCAATCGTAGACGATCTACTAATTCGTTGGGATCGTCCCAGTGCACGTAATCGATCTTATTATCGTTCAGTATCATAGCGCGAGGTAATCCCTTTCCGGATTTATTCTTTCTCTTTGGTGTAGATTCGATTGACATCAATGGCGCAATCACGTATTTATACTTGTATCCTTTGTTGCCCCGTAGTCGACTCTCCGCGGTGTAATTTTTTCTATGTACGTTTGTAGTCAACAATATGCTCTTGTACTTTTGCAAATCGTCCTCCTTATAGAGAAAATCATCGGGGAGTCTCTTAAAAATCAACTCGTAAAGACCGGGTGTGCCAGCGTATCGCACGCCGTCGATAATTATGTTATCATTGATGTCCACGTCAAACTTTTTATTACCAAGCATCATTCCATCCTTGTCGAGACGAACACCATACACGGTGTCTATAATTTTCTCTTTTCCACCACCGCTAAAGAAATCTCCAATGTACTTTTGACCGAGCGGGCCAAAATGCTCAGACAACGTTTTTCGACCTTCCAACGTTTGCATCTGATGTTGAACAGACGTTCCAAACGAATCGTCTGTGGTTTCGAAAACGTCCTCGAGAGCCTTGTTAGTTAATGTTGCAGGACCAATCATCGTACGCGGTGTTGACGTTATCGCTGGTGAATCCATTGCGTCGTACGCTTGTTCAAAACGTTGCTTTTTGCTCGATATTGCTTTCGACAATTCGTAAGATGCACCATCGTCGTCATCGTCGTCGCTCGATCTTTTCTTAATTATTCTTTCTTCCTTGATTTCTTCTTTTCTTTTAATCGGCTGAGATTCCTCGACAATCTGTTTCAGAGGTGCGACGATGGGCTTGAAACGTCTCTCCATTGCAATTTCCTCCTCGATCCTGCCGGTTTTTAAAGCGCGATGTTTCTTGCGGATCGCATCGCTCGTTTTTTCAATCTCCCTCGCGAGTTGCTCACGCTTGCGTATATCTTTGTTATTTTCCGCCATGTTAACGTTCAACAATGACGTATCGATAATGACTAATCGTTTTGCGGTACCGCGAACTCGTTAAATCCTTTTCTGTATCGTCCGTTACTAAGCGCGCTGTCCTTGTCTATCACTAGAAATCCGTACTTTTGTTGCCAACAAGCACGGCACAAAGCACAAAATTCGTCGTACGACATGTCGGTGTTTACGTGATCGTTGTAAACGTGTTTGAGGTTGGTACCATCCTGTTTAAACAGAATTAGGAGATTGGCGTTATCGCGTATCAGATGTTTAGGTATCCTCGCGTACGTTTGACAAAGATAAAAGCAGTCGACATTCGAGTGGCGGCCCATTGAAAAGTATTCTCTCACCGCATCCTGCTTATCGCACGCAACGTCGTCGAAGACGAAGATTGAATTTGGAAGCGCCTCGCTCGGTGGAATAACGTCGCTATTATTGGAGAACGTAAAGTAGCCGATTTCATCGATCGATTTCAACAGATTTTCGAGATATTGATATTTAGGCTGCTGCAGCGACTTGGAATAAATATAAACATTCTCGAAACGTACACCATGCGGACTCTCGAGCAGGCTTATCAGAACATTAGTCTTGCCGCACGAAGATGGTCCCGCAATTATTGCGCGGATGGTACTCGGTAGCATTTCACCATGTTTCCGCAACTGCGCGTTGTCCCCCATCATTCGCAATTTCTCGTCGCAGTTTGTTACGCGTATCGTCAGCGACTGCTGCACGAATTTCATGTTTCACACTAAACTCGCGTGACGCGTCGAGGGCCTATTTATAGATGTGTGAAATCTTGAGTAGCTCAGTATCAAAAATGTTTCTCGCGCTGTCACATCCCAGCGATATTCTGGACCTAAGCGCTGAGCAGTTGCAATATATACCTAAAGTCGTACTGTTACGCGTGTACGGTAATTACATCGACCACGTTTGGAAACGGCTTCCGAAACATATACAGGTGGACCCGGTAGTTCAAACTTATCGTCGCTGCGACGAGCATTATAATCAACCTTGGCAGCGTACGCACATCGACGGCCCTGCACCGAGGATAAAAGATTGCAGCGAATGTCAGCGTCGAACAAAACCGGAAGTTTGCTGAATCGAGCGATAAACGCGCTTCCTTTCGAGTTACATATTCCCGGTTACCAGTTTTGCGGTCCGGGCACTCGGCTGAAGAAACGATTAGCCAGAGGCGACACGGGCGTAAATCCATTGGACGCAGCGTGCCGCGAACACGATATTGCGTATTCTAAGAGTAACGAACTCGTCGATAGACACGCTGCTGACGATATACTCGCAGCGTCAGCACGGAAACGCATTACCGCGAGAGACTCGACTTTGGGCGAGAGAGCCGCCGCTGCAGCCATCTGGGCAGCGATGAAGGCCAAGACCAAGATCGGCATGGGTATGAATGCAAAGACGAGAAAGAGGAAAATGACGACGACGAAAAAAAAACGAGTACTTCCGTCGGCAAAACGAGGCGGCATGTTACCGATTCTACCAATGTTGGGCGTTCTAGGATCTTTGATCGGTGGAGCTGCAAATGTAGCGAAAGCGGTAAGCGCCCGCAAAGATGCGCGACGTCAACTTGAAGAACTGCAACGTCACAATCGCGCGATGGAACAAGGTCGCGGTCTATACTTGGCACCTTATAAATACGGACGAGGAATTTATCTCGGGCCGTATAAACGCGGACAGGGCGTATCAACTAAGAGAAAAAAAAAAACGTCGAAAAGACGATAAAAATGCCTGTGGGCGTGACCACCGACGTGCAATTGAACCAGCTGGCGAGACGTATGCGTATACCGTATTTTAGAGGTGTGTACATGCGTAATGCTTTACCGACGAGTGGCGTACGTCGAAACGAGAGCGGTATCATTAATTTGGACGATACCACGGGCCCTGGCACGCACTGGGTGGCTTACGCAGAGAGGGGCAACCGCGTTGTGTATTTCGACAGCTTTGGCAATCTTCGACCGCCTCGAGAGTTGGTGCGATATTTCGGAAGCAATGTTATGATAGAGTACAATCAAACGTCCTATCAGACGTACAATCAAAATTTCTGCGGACAAATGTGCCTGAGATTTTTACAAACTGTTGACTTTTAAAAAGATCGATGAGGTGTCGAAGAGTCTCAGTATTCGTTGAACGCTTTTTCCATCATGTCGTTTACGCTAACGCTAAGCGGAAAGAGCAGCGTTCTCACTGCAAATTACTCTCCGGCGATAGATTTGACCAATGCCGAATACGAACTCGGTTTAACGCTTTTTGAGACTTACAACACGATACCGAACGTGAACGCCTCAAACAATAAATTTTATTTCGGCAAAGACGATGTGGAGATTACGATACCCGAGGGATCGTACGAGTTGCCGGCCATTAACGAATTTTTGAAACGTGCAATCTCGCAGAAACGTCCACGACGCAACGCACTAGATGCCGGTGACACGCTAGTTGTCCGCGGCGATATCGGCGTGATCAATGATGACAGCGAGGAAGCGATAGTGATTCGAGCTAATCATAACACGATGAAATGTGAAATTAAATGCGCTTACAAAGTAAACTTTAACAAAGCCAACAGCATTGGATCGCTGCTGGGATTCTCGAAGCGTATACTGCAACCACGTAGATGGCACGAATCGGACATGTCAATTAATATTATGAATGTAAATATTATCCGCGTCGAATGTAGTATCACCGCAGGTGCATACAATAACGGTGCGCGTGTGCATACGATTCATGAATTTTCTCCGAGCGTGCCTTCAGGATATAAGCCTGCAACAGTCATTTACTTGCCAGTGATCATACGAAGCGTTACGGATCTTACCATACGCATTGTCGATCAAAACGGACGATTGCTGGATTTTCGAGGGGAGGAAATTACCGTCAGGTTGCACGTTCGAAAACGATAACGCGACACATGAGATGCTTGTGTTGAGTGGAGCTGAGCGAGCAAAGAGAGATAACGCATTCTTTACAAGACCGGTGACATCATCATCATCATCGATTGATAATCCGACTCGATCAACTGAGAAGCGAAAGAGGCTCAGTGTATCAAACGTTAAATTTTTACAATCACTGGGATTCGCGGTACGACAATCTTGATTAAAAAAAGAAAAAATGACTGATATTCTAAATATCGGAGACGAGCCAATCTTTGACGATCGAATTGTCAAGATTGAGACGCATGCTTATTCGCCGTATGCAAACACAACGTACGGGCACAGCGACGAGATAAGAATACCCATACAGCAACAGGATTTGTATACATTGCCGTACGAGAGCTTTCTATATGTCGAAGGGAGGCTGACAAAAAAGAAGAAACCTGAGGAGGTCAACGGTGACGTGGTTTTGGGAAATAATTGTGTTGCATTTATGTTTGACGAGATAAGATATGAACTTGACGGTGTCGAGATTGATCGTAATAGAAACGTGGGTATAACTAGCTCACTCAAAAACTATGTAACGCTGTCATCCGACAAAAGCGTGATTTTGCGAAATGCTGGCTGGGAAGAACAGTTGACTACCGCTGATGGCTACTTCAACTTTTGCATTCCGCTTTACGTGCTGTTGGGATTCTGCGAGGATTACCGTCGAGTAGTGATCAACGCTCGTCACGAATTGATCTTGATACGAGCGCGCAACGATAACAATTGTCTAAAGGGCAATTCAGCGGTAGAGCCTGTGATAGAATTGTTTAAGATTCAGTGGCGAATGCCGCACGTAATACTGAATGAAATAAATAAACTTTCGATGCTGCGCACATTGGAGAGCGGACGATACCTCAGCATGGCTTTTCGCTCGTGGGATCTTTACGAGTATCCGCTTTTGCAACGTACGACCAAGCACTCGTGGGCTATCAAGACCGCTACTCAACTCGAGAAGCCGCGATATGTCATCTTTGCTCTGCAAACCGGTCGAAAAAACGTCATGTCCGAGGACACGAGCCGATTCGACCATTGCAATTTAATCAACGTGAAACTGTACTTGAATTCTGATAGTTATCCTTATGAAGATATGAATTTAGATATTAGTAAAAATAGATGGGCTATTCTGTACGACATGTATGCACGTTTCTGCAAAACTTATCTCGGATACGAGTATCTCGAGCCGAATCTCACAGTGACAAATTTTATACGTCACGGTCCTTTCGTAATAATAGATTGTAGTCGGAAAGTTGAATCAATCAAGAGCGCAACCGTTGACGTGCGATTGGAATTTGAGACAAAGGATAACGTACCAGAAAATACTAGTGCCTATTGCTTGATAATACACGATCGCGTGATTCAGTACAACCCGTTGACAAACATTGTGCGCAAAATCACTTAATTCCACGCATATATTATACGATACATCGACGTAGACCACAGTCTTCGTTTCGACCGCGACATGTCCGTGCCGACGTTCGTGGATCTGCAAGGTTTCCCCCTTGGACGATTGAGAGGTTTCGTCGTAAAAGAATTTGCTGCTTTCAGAGGGGGAAACGTTCTCGCGCATTATATCTTTGACAGCCCCCAGCCATGGGATTGGCTGATGAAATCCGAAAGATCTTGCGCCTCCTGGCTCACTGCCATGCATCATGGGCTAAGATGGGGCACCGACGGGGTGGTTCCGTACCGGAAAGCGAGACAAGTGATTACAACTGCAGTACTGGGTGCTGAAAATCCTGACGACAAGGAAATTGTATACGTCAAAGGACATGAGAAACGAGAATGGCTGGGAGAATTACTTCTGGACAATCGGCGAGAATACGCATACATCGAGAGCCTGGATGTGGATTACGAAGACGTGGATAATCTGAATAATCTAAATGATGCTAATACTTTTCAATGTGGGCAACACCGTACGAATAAACATTGTGCTTTACAAAATGTATTCAAACTTTACAATTGGTGGACACAATTGCAAAAATAAACATATGTAATATACGAGATACATTTTTTTTTTCCCCCTCCATTACATCTACGTTTCTCCAACGTTTTTTTCATGTTTCTCACGTTTAGTTTAACGTTTCTCGTGTTTAGATTAACGTTTTTTTCATATTTCACGTTTCATGTACGTCATGTTTCATGTATGTCATGTTTTACGTTTCATGTACGTCATGTTTCATGTATGTCATATTTCACGTTTCATGTACGTCATGTTTCATGTACGTCATGTTTCACGTTTCATGTACGTCACGTTTCATGTACGTCATGTTTCACGTTTCATGTACGTAACGTTTCACGTTTCATGTACGTAACGTTTCACGTTTCATGTTTCTCACGTTTAGTTTAACGTTTTTCACGTTTAGTTTAACGTTTTTTCATGTTTTTTTCACGTTTAGTTTAACGTTTTTCATGTTTAGATTAACGTTTTTTTCATGTTTCTCGTTTCATGTACGTCATGTTTCATGTATGTCATGTTTTACGTTTCATGTACGTCATGTTTCATGTACGTCACGTTTCATGTACGTAACGTTTCACGTTTCATGTACGTAACGTTTCAAGTTTAATGTACGTAACGTTTCACGTTTCATGTTTCTCACGTTTAGTTTAACGTTTTTCATGTTTTTTCACGTTTAGTTTAACGTTTTTTCATGTTCTTTTCACGTTTAGTTTAACGTTTTTTCATGTTTAGATTAACGTTTTTTCATGTTTCACGTTTCATGTACGTCATGTTTCATGTATGTCATGTTTCATGTATGTCATGTTTTACGTTTCATGTACGTCATGTTTCATGTACATCATGTTTCATGTACGTCATGTTTCACGTTTCATGTACGTCATGTTTCATGTACGTCACGTTTCATGTACGTCATGTTTCACGTATCATGTACGTCATGTTTCACGTTTCATGTACAACGTTGCCAGACCGCGAAAACGTGTCGTGACACGTTCAAGCGATAACGATGATGATGAAATTGTTTGATAGAGGGGAAAAGTATCCCCCACTCCTTTACAATTGCAGAAGCTTTAATCCTCCTACAAACGTCGCAATTTATAATCAGTTTTGAATCAGTCGCTCGTTTGAATGGTTCTGAGACAACGCATCTCTCTCGGTATAAACAATGGCAAACTATTACGTTCCAATCCAGACTGAAGCGTGCGAGAGATCGTAAGTATCTTTATATTTAAATTACGTTTTATACATTTATTGTACGTTTTACTTATCTCTCCGTTTTTTTCAGCACGTCTTTGGAATCGCGGTATACGCCGCGTATTTTGGGTAGAAGGTTTGCGCTAACATCAACTTCCTACAAATGGATTGATGTAGCGATCAACGTTGGATCTGTTTCCTGCTCCGTGGAGATATCGCTCGGCGATACACGCGGCAACCGGATCGTTCTACCTTATAAAACGTGGAGAGCTCTGTTAGATAAACGTGCGGATTTCGAGCGATTCGTCCAGTCAACCGAAGCACCATCGTTACCGATTCATGACCTTACCGTGCAACTCGTGAAACTGCGCGATGAAAATATTGTTAAATTATCGTTGCACGATGCTTGTATTTACCTAAAACCTGCAACTATGTTATTTATATTCAACCTGGAACGTTGTGTCGAGCACATGTATTATACGCTGCATCAAAGCATTGCAACTGCGACTGAGAAATTTAAACATTTTGTAACATTTTTGCGCCAAAACTTTGCCATGAACAAACCAGACGCGACAGAATTATTGCGCAAATTTTACGATAAGAGTTCGCAAATTGAGTGTGAATTAATAGCTTACGCTATTGATACTATTGTGAACGAAGCATTACATGAACAATAAAAAAAGGATTTTAAAAAACTCTTTAAAATGTATTTGAAAATCTATCCTTATCCATTGTTTCCTATTTTCTTAGTAAATAATATGCGACATAGTAGAGGCGCGCGTTATTTAGGCGCCTACATTAAGGAGGCGCGCGAAAGAAACAAGCGTGGCGAGGTGGGGGGGACTAAACGCGCAAGCATGCCCGTTACCACGTATGGGAAAATCGAGCGAGCGAGTAAGCGAGCGAGGGACGGAGAGAGCGAATACGTAAGGGCGCATCCCCTCCACGCACGCGGTGGATCGCCCCAGCGGACCCCGCGTTAGACAGCGCGCATCCCCTCCGCGTACGCGGCGGCGGCGGCGGCGGCGGCGGCGGCGGCGGACCCCGCGGAAATAGCCGCGCACACCCCTTCGCCATCGTATCGCTTATCTCCCTCGTGATGACAGACATTTCCGATTTCAAAGAACAGTCATACACACCTCCTCGCGATGTGATTTATTATGTTTATGTAAACAGAGTGACAGGTACATGGTCCATGTTTACATTAAATGGCCAGTTGCCTCCACGCGACACATTTCAAAGGTATCGGCCAAGAACATGGTCCTCGAATCGTTATCACTCTGTTTACTTAAACATTGATTACGCAGAACTACCGGTTAGGTTCGTACACGTGTCCCCGATTTAATCCCCCCTCGCCCTGCCCCGGTCGCGTAACATCGTCTCCGGTTAGACCCCCCGTGAGACCCGAAATATTCCCCCCTTCCCCGCACGCGGCACATTTCAAAGGTGTCAAATTTATTTAAACATCGGCCAAGAACATGGTCCTCGAATCGTTATCACTGTTTATATAAACATTGATTACGCAGAACCATTTCCGATTTCAAAGTACTGTCATACCCACCTCCTCGCGGTGCGATTTATTATGTTTATGTAAACAGAGTGACAAGTACATGGTCCATGTTTACATTAAATGGCCAGTTGCCTCCACGCGACACATTTCAAAGGTGTCAAATTGATTTAAACATTGGCCAAGAACATGGTCCTCGAATCGTTATCTCTGTTTATATAAACATTGATTACGCAGAACTACCGGTTAGGTTTACACGTGTGACCCCGTTTTAAGCCCCCCTCCCCCTCCCCACCCGGTTTGGTCCACCCGCGGGACCTTATCGCCGGTTAGGCCCCCCGCGCGACCCGAAATATTCCCCCCCTTCCCCGCACCCCCTGAGACCCCTGGGTTTGAATCCGCCTATGCATTCTACTGACCGGCTTCCCGGGAAGCCGCAAAGCCCTCGCGCACGTGCGTGAGTCGTGTTACGGCCGCCTGAGATATCGGTGACTTGGTGTATCGCGCGTGTTCTCTTAATTTTGTAGTGCGGTTCAGGCGACTGCGTGTCGCCGGCGCGACTCGTTTTGCGAAGGCGTTCACGTGCGTGCCGCGCCGTTCAGAACGCGCGTGATTGGCTGCCGCGCTTTGCGCGGAGCCAGTCGTCGTGATCGGCGCGTGTGGCGTAATTATGGTATGAACTGAGATAATTCCCGCGTCCGGCTTATTAATTTCTTTTGTCAACTCCTTATCGCTTTGTCTTTCCGTCTTACGTTAACCGCTATTTGTTTTCTTTTCTTATTCTATTGTACGCCGTCTCTATTATGCACTGCAATATATGTGATCTCTAACTGTTACATCGGCCCGATTTTGCTTAATTTCTCGCCTACCCGTCTCCTCCCGTAAGAGAGTCGCTTCGTCCCTGTCTCCGCTACCCCGCCCCTCTACCGGTTAGAGGAGCTAGCTGGCCGCGTGCGAGCGACGATTTCGTGTTTCGGCATGACGCATTCTCGCGTGTTGTGGATCCGTGTTTAGAGTTGAAAAGTGAACCCGGAGACGCGACCGGTATCATCGCGTCTGGCGCCCAATCTCGCGGTTTGGTGCGAGCGTTTGGTGTTTCTCGGTTTGTTCGTCGCTCCCGCGCATGTTTCGCGAGTTATTCCGTTGTTTGATCGCGTATTTCGCCGTTGATCTCCGGCGTCAGAAAAGTACGTGACAATATATATATATATATATTTTTTTTTTTTTAGGGAAAATGTGCTTTGCTTTCTTAAATCTGTTTCCAAGTCATAATTTTTTTACTGTAGTATTAATGCAATGTATATTTTGAATCAATTAACGTTTGAAACAAATATCAAGTGATTGAATGAAGATATAAAAATCATTTTAATGCCTATTGTATATTTAATTTTACAAATTGAGTCTTAGAGGATTCAACGCTGCGTGTTCTCTCTGGTTTCAAAAATTTGTAACTGGATTAAATAACGTGTAACATAAGTACATTTTGAATTGTGTTTATTAAAGTTGATAAAGTTGTGTGTAACTTTTACAATGTATATAAAGTTCATTGAACTAGTTAAAATAATACATGATTCAAACGTCAATTTGTTCAAAAGTTATACATTTACATTAACGCTATATTTTAAAAATTATGACTTGGTTGTAGATCTGAGAAAACGAAGCACATTTTCCCTGATTGAACTTGTTGCTTCTGTTATATTGTGACGTGGCAGATTTTCTGCCTCGCCATTTCATTCTTCCGCCTACGGAGCGCGGGTACGCGTATGAGACTGGCACTCTCCAAGAGCAGAAATTTCCGGCAGAACTGTCGTCGCGTTAATTATTCTGTTAGTTATTCGCGGCTTATTTTCATGTAAAATCGACATCGGGCACCTCGACAAGCGTCGCCGAGGGACAGCAACAACGAAGAATGTCAACCGCAGCGAGGAAGCGCGGGAGCGATTGACCAGGGCCGACACGCTTGGGACAGAATGTGAAAAAGACTGAACGTGGCGGAAAAGAGGCATCGCGCGAGGGAGGCTCGAACACCGCTAGGAGAATAGTCAGGCTGGAGCGGACAAACGGCCAGGACAAAGGCCGTCGGATGCCGACTGGCCATCCGGAAGGATATCGGCTGCAGATTATCGCGTAAGAAATATGCGGCAGTCGTCCGGCTGATTGGTTTTTCGGATGCTGATTATGCCGGGGAAACAAGGAAATCGACTACGGGTTATGTTTTCTGCCTGTCAAGAGACGCAATCTCGTTATATCACAGAAACTTGTAACACTTAGCACAACGGAAGCCGAATATTTTGCATTATCAACAGCCGCGCAAGAAGCAATCTGGTTGCGAAAATTGCTACGAGATTTAGGTCATTCGGGAAGGAACTGTATTACATGTAGACAACCAGAGCGCAATACAACTTGTTAAAAATCCAATGTATCATCGTCGAACAAAACATATTAATATCTATTATCATTTTGCACGGAAACGCGTTGATAACGGGGAACTAGTTATTAATTTTATATCGTCTGAAGAACAGCGTGCGGATATTTTCACCAAAGCTTTGCCTAAAGTACAATTCAGAAAACTGTGCGAGGCGATTAAAATAATACCGTTTTGCAAGAAATGCTCAAACAGCGGTAGTGTTAATGTTAAGAATTAGTTTTTCACATTCCTCTCAAAATCGATTAACAAGAATCGAGCAATTTTCATATTCTACGCGTTCGTTGCAAGGATAAACAAAAACATTTAAAATTTGTTAGTCTTATATGTAATGTTCTTCTGAGCAGACGTATTAAAAAATAAATTGTGAATTAAAAAATTTTTATTCCGTTTTATTCGTTATTTTCTCGTCCTTAAAATATTTTAGCACTGTGATTCAACAGTAAGTATATTTTGAATCCTGTTTATTAAAGTTAATAAAGTTAAGTGTAGCCTTTACAATGTATATAGAGTTCACTAAACTAGTTAAAATAATACATGATATTAAATATGCTGTGTTATAAAATGAATGTTAATTGTTAATTAATAATGTGTTAATCTCGCTGTATTACCTGATATTTAGTAATGTTTCTGAGCGTCTTATAAACGGTATTCTCTCTTATACGAGAATTCATTTTGTAACACAAGTGATCATATTTAATATCGTGTATTATTTTAACTAGTTCAGTACTATATATACATTGTAAAAATTACACTTACTTTATTAACTTTAATAAACAGGATTCAAAATGTATGTATTTTTACATTCATGACCAAATGCCGCGTATGGCTGATGGTAAAAAACAAGACGTAACTGACGTGACGTGACGTGACGTGACGTTTGGTAAGACAGAAAAAAGCCCTAAAGACGTAATACGTGTTGTGTTGAATGTCTCATTTATTAAATGTTCAAAAAGATGAGGTGAGATTAAGATAATATTAATATATTATCTTAATAGATTATAACTAAATATTATCAGACTATCGTCAGTCTTAAGCGCTTACTTCTCGTTTTCTGCTATTACCCAGCAGACTCAACATGTTGAGGTATTCTTTTAGATCATCCAATTAGATTTTAGATTTAGAATAATATATCAATAATAGCGAGCGCTCAATTGTTGAGTCTGCTGAACGCAGCCTATATGTTCTGTGCGCGGTATTTGGCCATAAACGTAAAAATAACCAAGAAAGAAACGTGGACCCTAAAATGGGTACCCCAGGCATTAATGCTACAGTCTGTACATACACTACAAAAATCAAATATATTATTTAAGCTAAAACTTCTTCTTGCATACTTTATAAATAACACATTTGATTTTTGCAGTATATGTACACGCGGTGCGGCAATTTCAGACCGTCGCGCCATGCCAATTCGGACAACACCGCGTCACTTTTCCCGCCGTGTGCCGTTGCCATCGAGCTAGGCGCAATGGCGGAGCGTCACCGCATATTGACTAAGACGTTTTATTTTATAACTCGATAATTATAGCGAATATCACAAAATGGTATAGGACTTTTTATGTCCCTTTTCATCTTCTCTATGTTCTCAAAGCGGTAGGTTTCCCATTTCCTGGACACACTGTATAACTATTTTGTGTCTCAAGTTTTAAATTAACAAGCAATTATGTTTGTGACTTAAGACTTGAGACATAAGATAATTTTTATGCGTTATTAAAGACAAGGACTTAAATTATAAAACATTGTCTTAAGTAACATTGATACATACTACATGGGCTGAAAAGTTCCGGAATTTTTAATAAAAACAAGCGTTTTTTGAACAAAGTTATATTTATTCCTCAACATAGTTACCTTCGAGTGCGATACACTTGGTATAGCAATTTTCCAACATTTCGATGCCCTTTCTGTAGTACGAAACGTTCAAGCCTTCGAAATTTGCCTCGGTTTCCGCGATAACTTCCTCATTCGATGTAAATCTCTTTCTCTGGAGCCACCGCTTAAGGTTTGGGAACAGATAATAGTAGCTAAGGGCCAAGTCTGGAGAATACAGCGGGTGAGCAACCAATTCGAATCATAATTTGTTCAATTTGGCCATCGCTTTCAAGGACGTGTGACGTGCGTTATCGTGATGATACAGAACTTTTTTCTTTGCCATGGGGTCATTTTGCTTTATTCTGTTGTTCAGTTTGTCCAATAACGCTGCATAATACTTTCCCGTAAATGTTCTTCCCTTCTGCAGGTAATCGATGAAGATTATGCCATGTGCATCCCAAAAAACAGAGGCCAAAATCTTCTTGGCCAAGCGTTGGTCTTTTAGCCACTTTGGTCGGTTTTTGTGGCTTTTCAGTCACTCTGCAGACTGCCTATTGGACTTAGGCGTATGATAATGGATCCACGTTTTATCCATCATCACAAAACGTCGAAAAAAATCCGCTCGATTACGCTGCAACAACGCCAAACCGGCCGTTGAATTATCAACGCGCTGCTGTTTTTGGTCGACGGTCAGCAAACGCGGCACCCATCGCGCAGATAGCTTTTTCATATCTAAAACATCGTGCAAAATGTATCCCACCCGTTCTTTTGAGATACCAACGGCCTCAGCTAACTCGCGCAACTTCACTTTACAATCATTAAAAATGATTCGATGCACTTGCTTTACGATTTCCGGATTCGTAGCCTTTTTTAGTCTTCCAGAGCGAGGTGCGTTTTCGGTACTTGTACGACTTTAAATTCACTAAACCATCGATAAATTGTTGTTTTCGAAGGAGCAGATGTGGGATAGCATTTCTTCAACCATTTCATTGATTGTTCAGGAATTTTTCCCATCAAAAAACATCGCATATTTGATCAATATGCGATATTCCTGTTTTTCCATTTTTTCTTTACGAAAGCGAAGATAGCGACACTTAAACGACTGTAACTTGTAAACAAATGAACAAAATGTCATGAAACTTCACACATAAACTAGTGACAGATGAACCCCTCGAAATAAATAATGTTATGTTGTGACTGGCTGGTTCCCCCTCTACCCGCCTAGTGAGTTAGAGTCTAGGAAAGCCAAGCACGTTCGTTGCCTGCTTACGCCGTCGCTCACTTGTTTGAGTTAGTTGTGGTTACACAGACTCTTTCCTCAGCTCTCGTTGAGCTTACGCGTTTTTTTGCCTTCGCGAGAAGTAGTGTTAAGTTGCGTCATTATGTATTTCGGTTTCTTATAATAAACTTGTATTGTTACAATCCGCGTACTCATTAAGCGAACAACCTAATGAACATAAATATTATTGTGGCTAGTCCCCACAATTGGTGACCCCGACGTGATGTCGTCGTTCGCGTAGTGCGTGTTCGAGATCATTCTCGCGAGGTCTGTTGCGTGCCTTCCGCACAGAGGCGAGGGACACGCGACGACTTTTCGTCTGTTTCAGATAAAATGTACAGCTTGTTCACGATGGCGACGCATAATTAGTGAGCCTGTTAAGACTATTGTGCCATTTTTCAAGACCAGGCGCCGGCCGGCAAAATCATTTTGTGCAGCAGCACGCCATTGGGCGAAGCCCTTAGAGACGACTCTCTATTTGACAAGGCCGTTACTGCCATAGTGTTTCTACGGACGACCCGTGCAACGGATTTTCTTCCCTGACGAGGTCGTTTCCGACCCATCGGCTGGCCTTATTCGATCCAGCAGCTTATCGTGGCTTACTACAACTCATCGCAGCCGTCATAGCTCGATGCAGATGGCGAGATCTTCGAGATCTTCCTTGGCAACAGGCGCCTCGCGCCATTCGTCGAAATCGTAAAAGACGACGCGCCATTTCGACGCAGAGACAGCCCGTCCACCGGAAAATCGTCCCTGGCGAGGTTGTTTCCTGTCCGTCGGCGAGTCTCACCCGGTTCAGCGACTCATCGTGGACCTTCGCAGACATTTAGACCTTCGTACTATAACGTACTGTCTCATTTTTCTTATCAGTGCGTGCAACCGCACGTCTCCTGTAGCCGGCATTTCAAATCGACCCCCGTGCGAAGTAATCGCATAGCAACATCACTACATCGTTGCATTCATAGTGCGCGTATTTAATGCAAGATTTTGCGTGTCAACTACCGAAAAGGGCATTCTTTTCGTTATCCTGCGTTCGCGTCTAACGTTGATCTTCATTTCGATAGCATTTACCAGCGTCATCATAACCGACAACGAAATGCCGCGCGTGGAAAATTACCGCGTGCCAAAAATTCCGCCATTTTGGAAAAACTCGCCCGAAGCATGGTTTATCCAGGTCAAAGCGACATTGCGCATCACTAGAATTACGGTTGATCAAACAAAAGCAGATTTCGTGTTAACCGGTATCGATCAAAAGATAGTCGCTCACGTAACCGTGATGGCCGACCCGCCTCCCAAAAATTTATATCAATTACTTAAAGAGCGTATTTTGGCAGTGTACGCAATCTCGCCAAAAACGCGTTTGCGCAAATTATTAAAAAGTCAAGTATTAGGCGATCAAAAACCGTCTCATTTGTTAAACCACATGAAGAACTTAAATAATAGCCAATGTGGTAATACAGTGCTTAAGTCGTTGTTCATCGAACAATTGCCGGAAACTCATAAAGCGATTTTGACCGCGACAAACAAGCCCGACTTACAAAAATTGGCCGAAATTACCGATAGATTAGTGGAAATAAATAGTTCGAGCATGTCGGTAATGCCAGTTGTCGCGCCGGTTAATAAAGCAAAACCGCAAACCGCCGATTCCGCAACTAGCGTTGATGAGAAATTATCGCAACTCACCAAGCAACTCTCGCTTTTAAATAAAGAAATGTCCAAATTGCGACGGAGATGTTCCCTTTCTCAAGGTCGTTGTCCCGCGCGTGCGTCAGAGGCAAAGAAGTCAGGCCTTTGTTTTATTCATAAGAAATACGGTGCAAAAGCGACATCCTATCGCAAGCCCTGTACGTGGCTAGATAAACCGGAAAAGCCGGAAAATTAAAACCCTCTCCTCGCACGGAGACAGTTGCAGGAGACGGGGGAAACGGAAACCGTCTCAATGTTTACGATCGCGTTACAGGTCGTCAATTTCTTATTGACATAGGCGCGGAAATATCGCTTCTTCCTGCGTCACTCTCCGATAGGAAAAATCCGTCGGATCTTAAACTTGCGGCTAATAATTCCTTTATAAATACTTATGGCGAACGTCGCCTTACGTTAAATCTTGGTCTTCGACGACCCATCGCATGGAATTTTTGCATCGCCGCGGTACCTCATGCGATCATGGGTGCGGATTGTCTTAAACATTACCAACTTCTGGTATATTTACACAAACGCAGACTTATTAATACGAGCAACAAGATCTTTTCTACAGGCAAAATCTATTCCGTTCCGGTTATTAGAATCTTTACAGTTAACCGTAACTCTGCTTACACAAGCATTCTTCTGGAATTTCCAGAAATTATGGGAATTAGTCAATTAGTTCCTTCCGGAATTCGCGATGTGGAACACCACATTCTGACTACTGGTCCTCCCGTTGCAGAACGTCCTCGACGTTTGGCGCCAGATAAACTGGCAGCGGCAAAAGCGGAATTCAAGCGCCTCGTAGAACTAGGCATTTGTAGGCCTTCTAATAGCCCTTGGGTTTCATCAATTCATTTAGTCCGTAAAAAAAGCGGGGAATGGCGTATTTGTGGCGATTATCACCGGTTAAATTTTATAACCGTACCAGATAAATATCCGATCCCCCACTTCCATTTCTCTGCAAATCTAGCAGGTAAAACAGTCTTTTCCGTCCTTGAGCTCTTTAAAGCATATCACCAAATACCGGTGGCTAGAAAAGGCGTGCCTAAAACAGCAGTCATCACCCCATTCGGGTTATTCGAGTTTGTTTTTATGGCATTTGGCTTGCGTAATGCAACCCAGTTTTTTCAGCGTTACATTAACTGCGCTCTTAAAGACTTAGATTTCGTTTACATGTATATTGATGATATTCTTATTGATGATATGCTTCTTTATCTGAGGAAGGGCATAAGAATCATCTTCGCACGGTGTTTCAAAGGTTAAAATAATACGGGTTATTTTTAAATTCTTCTAAATGTATTCTAGGCGCGCATCAAGTAACTTTTGGAACAACCGTATTCTGGTCCTTTCGAGGTTATCTAACGGAATACCGACAAAATTTATACGATTGAAATTAATAATCGACCCGTAAGCGTCTCGGTGGAACGGTTAAAACCCGCACACTTCTTATTAGATAACGTTAGCAAAACTCCTTCCGCGAATTTCCCTTCAACTTCAACTCAATCTAACAATCGTTCCCCTGCGGTAGAACGTCAACCGAGTTCAATTAAGACTTATCCCGCGCAGAAAAAACGCGTGCAATTTAATTTAACTAAATAGTTATTTAACTCTTTTTAGTTTATATCCGTGATATACAGCGTTTCTCCGAAACCTAATTGTAATTAGCCGATAGGTCTAACATTAGTTTTAACTTTATTAATTTGTGAGCCCTGCGTTATAACTATATTGTAATCCTTTAGTTAGCGTTCAAACTCATACTTTTATGTATTATTCTTCCTTCGTTAACACTCGGGGGGGGGGGGGAGTATGTAGCAACTGGCTGGTTCCCCTTCTACCCGCCTAGTAAGTTAGAGTCTAGGGAAGCCAGGCACGTTCGTTGCCTGCTTGCGCCGTCGCTCACTTGTTTGAGTTAGTCGTGGTTACACAGACTCTCTCGTCAGCTCTCGTTGAGCTTACGCGTTTCTTCGCCTTCGCGAGAAGTAGTGTTAAGTTGCGTCATTATGTATTTCGGTTTCTTGTAATAAACTTGTATTGTTACTTAACAATTCGCGTACTCATTAAGCGAACAACCTCATGAACATAAATATTATTGTGGCTAGTCCCCACAGTTAATTTTCTAATGGCGCCACCTACTGAAAAATCCCGGGACTTTTCAGCCCATGTAGTACATATACGTGATACAATTTGAATAGTTATAATATCATATTTCATATTATGATGATGTCTCCGTAACATTGCAAATGTGATAAAAATTGTATCTCACTGCGAAATTGTTCTAACATAAACTTGATATCATAGAATAGATCATAATGATATCATCACGTCACATACGTCCTGATAATCTTTCTTATCTTCTGATAATCTCAATAACATCACAATTTACTTGTGACCTTGCGAGTCTGTAGTAAAGGTTTCAATCATTCTAAAGTATTTTTTAATATATCTTTCCCTATAAAGTCATGTTTACATTCTGCTACCTACTGTGACAGTTTTGAGGCCCAATTTCTCAGGCGCTCTCTTTGGATTATGTAAAAATGCACTAGGTAACAAAATTATCGCGACACTCATACCAAAATTTTGCACAATTTCAAATAATTATAACTTCGTTAAAAGTTATCGTACTTGAAAATTTTTTTTTATTTTAAAGCTTAAAGTCTCTACTTTAAGGTGCATTTGGTCAATTTTTAATTTCTGTTTTTCTTTTTTGGCTGTTTCTTTATAAGTAAAGACGTGTTTTGTTTCCAAATATTTGCATAACTTGACGCATTCCACAGGATAGGATAAATTTTTTTCGCAAATGTCACGATAGCCATCATAAAATTTGGAGCTTTCCCTGCAAATTGAAAAAAAATCAGGTTCGTACAATTTTTTTTTGAGGAATTAAGATGTATTAAAGTTATGTATGCAT
The DNA here is from genome assembly GCF_016802725.1 of Solenopsis invicta. Taxonomy (NCBI): domain Eukaryota; kingdom Metazoa; phylum Arthropoda; class Insecta; order Hymenoptera; family Formicidae; genus Solenopsis; species Solenopsis invicta. Next base: position 11,883,564 of record NC_052669.1, on the reverse strand, counting down.
TTTTGTCAGTTACCGCCAGCATTACCCGAATTTTGATTTTTCTCATTAATGATGAAGCAATCTTCTCTAGCTGACGCTATTTATCTTCAACCTTGTCCTCTTCTTCGACGAAATCCGCCTGTTTCTTGATAACAAGCCCAAACTCGAGAGATAGAGGATCGGTGAACGTCTATTTTCCTTGCAACATAACTTTGATTCAATTCTTCTAAAAGATTAATAATTTGCCCACAGTTTGAATTTTGTTCAAACTAGGCATTGTTACAACTTTATCGTTTGCTTCTTAAATAAATACAGTAAAAAATAAATATACGTTTATATAGAATTTTGGTGTTTACAGTTCTTGCATGATTCAGAGAAACGGTGTGAAATGTAATAATTTACATTGATTTCCATAAAATCAAAGACAAATAACGTCAGCTAAAAAAGATCGCTTCATCATCAATGAGACAAATCAAAATCCGGGTAATGCTGGCGATAACTGACAAAAATGCATACATAACTTTGATACATCCTAACTCCTTAAAAGAAATTGTACAAAACTGATTTTTTTTCAATTTGCAGGGAAAACTCCAAATTTTACAATAGCTATCGTGAATTTGCAAAAAAATTTATCCTAGCCCGTAGAGTGCGTCAAACTATCCAAATGTTTGGAAACAAAACACGTCCTTACTTTTAAAGAAACAACGGAAAGAAGAAAACAGAAATTCAAAATTGACCAAATGCACCTTAAAGTAGAGACTTTAAGCTTGTAACGGTACGCGGTTTCGGTCGGTTCGGTGCGGTGCGGGAATTTCGGGATCGGGCCGGATAAGGCTCGTCGGTTGGTCAGGTGTCCGTAATGATTATACCCAATGTTTTACGTAGCAAAAGATAGAGAATGATTTATTAAAGATATACTAATTACAAAAGAGTTGATAAAATGGACATGCGAGAAAATAAAAGAGATAACGATAGTCAAAGAGATATCAAAAATAAAGAGATAACAAATATAAAGAGATATCGAAAGTAAAGAGAGCTTGTCGGCGTCCAGCCAATCGCCGGTATCGGATTGCGGCAGAATGACTTCAGAAAACGCGGTTTACATCTAGACGGAAGAACTCAACTATTTATTTACAGCGGTAGGCTAAACTACGCGGTGAGCTATGCGGGCTGTATGCCCGTACGGTCGGGGAGTCGCGAGGCGCGGCGGGAGTGACTAGCGCGGTGGTGTAAGCGCGTGCGCAAGTGCGGGTTGTTGCCGGCGCGGTCGCCGCCGCGATTCGCCCGAGCGCGCCCCGTGCAAGTGGGGCGCTCGATCGACAGGTTGCTTGTGCCCTGTCGATGGCTAGGTTACGAGATTCGTCGGTTTGGCAGTAAGGACGGCGAGAATGCTCGGCCGGTGAGAATGACGAGAATGCTCGTCGAGGATCTCGGACGTGATTGGTCGAGAATGCTCGGCCGGTGATGATGACGAGAATGCTCGTCGAGGATATCTGGGTTGACTGGTCGAGGATACTCGGCCGGGTTACCGACGGGAATGCCCGTCGAGGATACTGGAGTGCGACGAGAATGCTCGTCTTAAGGAAGCGATCGAGAATGCTCGGTATGTGGACGGGTCGGATAGTCGGACGGATCTGCCTTGTGCGTTCTCACTGCCGGCTTATATATCCGAACGCGCGGCTGAGCAAGCCAATCCGCGCGCTCAGTCGGCTGAGCCGGAGTGGGAGCGTTACGGAACGCCACGCGATCGGCGCGCGTGTTGCCGCGTGGTCGCACGGTGAAGTGACGTATTCGTGCGCGCACGTGGTCCCTGGCTACGTTCGGTTGTCGTTCGGTGGACGGAACGGAGGCGCACGGACGGTGGAGGAGCGTATCGTTACAAGCTTTAAAATAAAGAAAAAAATTCAAGTACGATCATTTTTAACGAAGTTAGGATTATTTGAAGTTGTGCAAAATTTTGGTATAAATAAGTGTTGCAATAATTTTGTTGCCTAGTGTATTAATTATTATTATAAAATACAAAACAGTATTGTGAAAATATATAATAAAAAACATTTTCTAGTTTGTATTCATTTTGAAAAAATTGTATTTTTAATGTTTAAGACATATTATCCGAAAACAAAATGATATACCATATAATAACGACTTTTCTATACATAATTAATTTATTTACTTTTCTCTCGAAGCCCAATTTTAGAACTCACCTTCAAAAGCATCATTTCGTTATTTCATTAAAATATTATGTTACTATATTATTTTATTATATTATAATTTTTTAATTAAAATAATAAAAAATTCAAAAAAAGGCCAATGAGAGTCAGCGCGGGTATAGGTGCGCAATCACAATTACTAATATAATTATAGATATTTATTCATCTTAAATAAAACGATAACAAAAATGAACGTTTTGACTCAACTTTGGAGTCATCAATGTAGTAACAATTTCAGTAACAAATTCAATTGAAATATCTGGTCATCGTCGATCCGGTGTACAAATGAGTCATTCACGGTTTGTTGAACCCAAAGTGCTAATTTTCTACCGTGTATATTGACATAGGAGATGATTTGATCTCCCTATTAATGTATGCGATCTTCTTATAATGTTTTAATTATGAGAAATAGAACGGTATCACGTCCATCAGCGGTACCCCATATTATTTTGTCATACTGTGACATTTGTACGCTATTGCAGTAATATTTCAAAATCATATATCAAAATGCAATATAATGCAAATATTACAGAAATTTATATTGTGATATATCGTATTGTATCTCAATAATATAACTGTAATATTATATTGTACGAGTAAAATATCGTAACGTAATATTTCCATAAAATTTTCTTCGTTATATTACATCCTAATTTATAATATTTTATTACAAATTTATTTAAATATTGTAATATTACTGACATATTACATACTATGTAGTATTGGGAAAATTACTTTCAAAAAATAATTAGTTACAATTACAGTTTCTTTTTTTTATAAAGTAATTAGTTATCGTTACAAGTTACTGAAATTGAAAAGTAACAAGCAGTTACTATTTCATTAATTTTCTATTAATTTCTTGTAATATTTTAATGCGTTGTTATTTTTAATATAAAATTCTTAAATTTCTAACCTTAGAAAGTAAAACTATGACTATTGTAAGCATTACTGCTATCCCGTATTATTTTTGTTATTAAGTGACGTATTCTTACTTATGAAATCATTCGTTTAGTAGTCCGTCGTTATGTAGTAACGCTAAAATACCAATACACAATAGCCGATAATTGTTATAAGGCATTTTTACTTTTTAACATTTAATTACACATATATTACTTATTATTTTTAAATTTGAATTGACTCGAATTATGCAAAATTATTCAATACATCATAACATTTTATTAATATACATGGCTATTTAAACGAGATTTTTATATTAAAATATTTCTTTGATAAATCAATTGTCACACTAAAAGATCCCGTTCAAAAATATTAGAAATATCTTTTTATTCTTGTTTAATGTTAAACAAGAATAAAATGATATCTTTATTTCTTAATGTAAAAAAATCTAAACAATGAAAAATTGTGTGTGTGTGTGTGTGTGTGTGTGTGTGCGCGCGCGCGCGCGTGCGTGCGTGCGTGCGTGTGTCTTTGTATAAAATTCTACGAAAAATAAAGATAAAATTATTGTAGATCTTTCTTAGTCGACTTATGTCACTTCTTAGAAAGATATATAAGATATTTCTAATTGTGTATTTCTTATTGTGTACCAATCAGTGTAATGCTGATATGTTAAGTTAGAGTTACGGAAAAAGATGGAAAAAAATAACTAAGTTAAATTACAGTTACTAAAAAAAGTTCATTACAAATAACGAATTGCTTTCCTAATGCTATATAAGAGTCTTAATTTAACAACTAATGTTTTTGTATACGTACCTGCAATAGCTGTGAGACACTCTAAAACTTTAGCAGCATTCTGATCGCCAGCTAATATTGGTTTTTGCCATGTAACGTCTTCCAGATGCATAAAATTCTCGTTGTCCATGGGTGTTAAATTTTCTTTTCCGGCATAACATAACGTCAGCATTCTTAAAAGATTTCGTGACAAAAATCGCGCTGTGAGTACTGGTCCGAGTCTATGAGATAACCAAATAACAGATTCTGCGCTCATCTCGGAAATCGTGCATTCACTTAGAACGGATTTTCGGTAAATATGATCCAAATGATGTATGTTTTCATCGGATGTAATTGCGTCGCTTTTGTTATTGAAATCCGCAGAAGGCACGGCAGAATTATCCTCCTTGGTATCTATGTTGCAGATATTTTCCGAGAGATTACTATTAGATTGGATGTTCGTGGCGTATACGCTGACGCAAGTAAACTCTTCACTAGAAGTTTTGCTGCCGACGTTGCAGCCGATACTATTAAACTCGGTTACTAATTTAGCACCGCTGGTATTCGACTGTTTAGGTATTGGAATCGTTGGTGATTTGGCGGATCCGCCAGGAGAATTTTTGTTCCCATCGTCATTTAAATCATCGCAAGCGTTCAAATTCAGATCAATGTGTAAGTCAATATCGTACGGTGTGATGTTGTTCCACGAATTGTCCTCCGTCTCCATAGCGAATACCTCTGTAATACGTTCAATAAAAGTTATTAAATAACTCCTTGCTAAATATACCTATGTACAAAGGTACTTCTATAAAATATTTAATGTTTAATATTTTAATAAAATTTCAATAATATTTTATTGAATTTTACGTTCACCTTGGAACATTTTGATTAGTGATTTCATCAAAATTTCGTAAAAAATTCATAAGTTTCAGTAAAATATCATTAATTCGCTTTTATAGAATATCTGTAATTTGCAATTTCATACAAAAATTTATTAAAATTTTAAAAAAGTATCCGCAAAAAAGTGAATTTTTTATCCATTTTTCAGACCTCAATTTTAGAATCAAATTTTATGTCAAAAGATAGCTTATGATAAGACATTCACAGAAAAATTTTACATTGAGCATACGATTGGTTCCTGAGATATAGAGTCAAAGTGGTCACTCAACCATTGAGAAAGTATGACACTAACAACGCTTTATAACACAAATATTTATTGAATCTTTTCAAAAGTTGGTACCATAGGTTCTTTCAGTTGCCGATTATGTATCTGATGCCAGATTTTAAAAATTCAAGATGGCGAAATTAATATAGTGGACTTAAATATTAAAACAATTACTCATTTCTATGGGAACTGTCCAAAAATGTCAAAAAATATCAGAGTTACTGTCTCAAAATGTCTAAAATTCAAATATATATGTGTGTGTATACGTTAATTTACAGTTAATTTGATTAATACGGTTAATATACATAACAACGGATTAATATGCATAATAACCCCTAGTTTCGGTAAACTTAATTAATGAAAGCAAAAATGTTCAAATTAATCAAAATAACCAACCATCATGCATAATGTCCACGGATAAGTGGACAATATGATTAATGGATTGAAAGACTAAAAATATAAAAAAAAATATGGTAGATTGTTTTCCACAATCTCAACTTTTTACTTACAAGTGACGTGCAAGGGGCACAACATTGAAAAATGGGTATATCAGAACATAACTTTATCATACATCATTAAATTCGTAATAAAATAAGCTTTATTTTGCTTATAAAAAGAAATCAAAATTTTGCAAAAAAACAGGCAAGCAGGATAATGTAAAAAAAATTTTTTTTTTAATTTCTTATTATTGTTATAAAGTACTTTATAAGCCATGTAACTTTTACTCAAAACATTTTTTTCTATCTCTTATAGTTCCGACGATATACACTTCAAAAGAAGAAAACTGATTTTCTTCAAAGAAATGCTCCGCCCTTAAAAGTGCACTAAAGCACATATAAAAAAATACATTTCTCTTATTTTAATTACTACAACATATTAAAAGCTCGTTTAAATCTTAGGTGGACACTTCTAAAAGATTCCTCGTTAGTAAAAATTAATTTTGTTGTAAAGCAAATATCTATTACCTGCTTTAATTTAATCTATTTTATACTCATCAATTTAGCAAAGCAAAAGATTTTAGCAATAAATTATGTATAAAATGTTATTTCACAACAATATTTTGTGTACCACTTAAGTTTATGGTGTCAACATTACATTTTGGCGATGAAATGTAACGTTGAAGTTAAAAGCAAAATAAAAAAAGCTAACAAGAGAACTTCTCGAGGTGTTATACCCCCCCCGGGGCCGCCCGTCCTCGGCAAGGGGAAGCGGCGTTAAGTGCCGTTCCTCGGGTGCCCGTCCCTAGCTGCCCCTAGCGCTCGGGGGATGCGACGGGATGGGGCCCAGGCCGATGGGGCCCGACACTAGGCAGGATGTTCTCTCCCCTGGTGTCCGGCCCGGCCACGCGAGCGCCGTGGACGGGAGGTGGTGGGGCGGGCGGCGGCGACCGCTCGTCCCTGGGCGTGGGGCTCGCACCGGCGATATGTCGGGAGCGGCCCCATGGCCCTAAATGGGCGCGGGGGTGCGTGATGCCTCGCTCCGCATCCCCGGGGTCGGGCTAGGCCCTACTGGCTGACGTATCTCGGCTGGGCCAGCAAAGCCCGACTCCCAACCCGACGAACTGGCGCGTCGGGGAGCTTCATGCTCCGATCCCCAGTGGAGGGACGTTGGCGTATGTCTACAAACCCGGTCCCTCCACGCAACGGGGCGAGATGGGCTCGGTGGGTTTTTAGTGGGTAGGCGGGCCGGGCCTCGCCAACTTTCTGCCGCGCAAGCGGTCTGTGCCGGCGAGGGGTACCGCGTCCCGAGTCCCACACTCCCGTGGTCTAGCCAACCCGGGGTACTATGAGTATTTTCCCCCGTTAAAAAAAAAAAAAAAAAAAAAAAAAAAAAAAAAGAGGTGTTATACCCCAATTTTAATCAAACTTTATACACATTTAGATAACATAATTAGATGATTTTAGAAGCTATCAGTTGCGGCGAATATTCGGTTTCAAGGGGTGAAATCATCCTTTATTATATGTATAGCGGACTTTAGCTTTTTCCGTTATATTTCGGAGACTATTCAAGATATCAAAAATTGTTTTATACAAAAGATTTACAGTCAAATTACCTCTATTCATTCACGTTAATAACATTTTTAAAAAATAATTATTAAAAGAAATGTGTTTAAATAATTGTTTAAATTATTTTACAAAATATTATTGACGTGAATAAATATAAAAATAATTTTATTGTGAAACTTTTGTATAAAACATTTTTTTATATTTTAAATAGATTTCGACATATAGAAAGAAAAGTTAAAAATCGCTTTACACATAAGGACTAATTTCATCCCTTAAAACCATATATTGGCAGCAACTGATATTTTCTAAAATCATCTAATTATGTTTCCTAAATGTATGTAAAGTTTCATTAAAATTGGCTTGTGACACTTTGTTTCTTGGCAATAAAACTTTTAAAACTTTTTAAAAAAGTATTAATTGTTAACAAAATGATAAAGTGCTATCATTTCCACACCACCTTTTGTAAGGTACATTAGCATGACATGCTTTTTTATAGTGGTAAAAACCACTATAAAACCACTTCCCCCGTAGGCCTAATCTACTCTCTATTCTATTCTCTATTTTTTAATACACGAATTTCAAATGCCGTTCTCACTCTTTTGAAAGATATATTATTATTACATAAAAATTCACACAACTTTTATATGACAAAATATATTTTATATTATGATACAAAATAATAATTTTTTTTTGTTTTAAATCTACGCGCATTTCGATATTTCCATGATATCAAGATGACTTACCGTGCCATATATTTTCTCTAATGTATAAACACATTTTTTTATTATAAACAGCAATAAATGTATTTATTATATTGATTATTTTATAACTAATTTAAATCTTGCTATTTAGGGGATGCTGGACTAACAAAATTACCGACATTTTTTTTGCAAACGATTTCTTCGAATTGGGTTTACAGAATTGAAAATGCTTTTACAGAATTAAAATATACATGTTAATCTAGAGTATGAAGGTCAATTTACTGTTAATAACAACAAAAAATTAAGAAGTACAATAATAATCACTCACATTTGCACTTATCCTCACCGTAGAGCTGTCAAGCCACGACAATATAAGTTAATCTAACAGTTGTACAGGTTTCCTGGGCAAAATGAAACACTGTCACTCTTTGGACAATGTGATAGAATAACATTTAATTATTGAAACTTATTGTTAGATCAAAAGCTTTGAAAAAAAGTCTTTGCTTGTATAAAATTATATGCATACGTGCACGCAAAATAGAAGTGCACAATGATACCCAGAAGGCTTATAGCTATAGAATTAGTTCCTAGATTTTACGATAGCGGCGCTGGTATGACCATAGGGAGATTCTAGACATTACCCGGCATCCATATTAGAGTACGTTCAAAAACACTCATTTGAGTGGCCCATAGCATTTTTTTATCCTTGTTGTTTTGTAAATGCTAACAAAGATAAAAGATGTTCAGAGAAATGCTATTAGCGTTATTTGCATAATTTTATCCTTGCTTACATTTAATGAATGATAAAGATAGAAAATAAAGATAGAAACTAGCGCTAAGAACAGTTTTTCCGAACGTACCCAAAATGACACTCTATTTTGCGTGCACGTATGCATATAATTTTATGTAAGCAAAATCTTTTTTTCTAAGCTTGCGAGCTAATTAAGATTAAGAAATAATGAACTCAAAAGCCACGCAGAATGTCAGACGCAAATAAATAAATCACAGCATAAATCCAATGTCAAGCAAACGTTTCGACCTTTAATGATCACTGTCTTCTTTAGTACAGATTTACAAGTCGAACAAATAGAAATTGTGCAAAACCGCAATGTACACCCAAGGACTTTGATTCTGTCCATGGGGAAATTTTTCAAACTGAGAAGTCGCTATATTTCTACATACTTACAGTTCATGATTAACGTAACGACCAATAAGCTCTAGTCGTTTCATTAATCATGAACTGCGAGTATGTAGAAAGTGGTGCCTTCTTAGTTTAGAAAATTTCCCCATGAACAGAATCAAAGTCCTTGGGTGTACATCTTCTTTCAACGTCATAACAAACAACCTCACAGAGCGTATGCAGAGACAAGAACTCTAAGCACCAAACCTCGTGTCACAGCATTGTGAAATAGACTGTTATACCTTGGTGAGAATAGATACAAATAATAAGTTGTAACGCTGGTACTTTTCCGGTGCGGCGGGAGTATCGGGATATCTTTCGGTGCGTGGGGATATCGAGATTGGTTACTCGGATGTGTTCGCCGGATGCCAGGGTTTTTCAGTAGTAATGAGAACACTCCGTGTTGAGTACAATAATACAAACGTAACAATATATTTATCAGATGTAATTGAAATACACAAGTAATAATAAGGCATCGGAGTGCTCGGTTAAACAATAATCGGACCCGCGCAAAATAAAAGAACGGACAAAATATAATTCGCAGCGTAACTTAATATTTAAACAAAAGAACGGATTCGGATAATTAAACGGACGGACTGGTATTATGCGCTATGCGTTCGGAGGTAATAATCGGAGTCGCCGTGAAGCGGCTAACTTAGGGTGCCGTCACATGAGGCATAACTTGCGTAGCGTAATTTGCGTATTCTAGTAACTTCTAAAAGACGTTACGCCATTTTAAAAGCCTTTTTTCACATGAAGCGTATTTCGCGGATTTTTAAAAAATGCGTATCTAATGCAACCAATTGCTGATTAGGGTTTCTCTTGTACTCTCTAACAGAAATGCTAAGCAAATTTACTTGGTTTTTGTAATTTACGCGTCTCGGAAAGTACGCCTCATGTGGAACTGATACTCTGCACACTAGTATGTGTGAATCATCTATGTGCGAATCTAACCTGTGCGGGCATACATTTCTGTTACTTGTAATTTTCAAAAATTTATATATTTAAAACGAAATAAACATATGTTAGGCATTTAAAAAAAAAAAAGCATTTTACATGTGTAAAAGTATTCAACTCGTTTATCGTTTTCACAAGTATTTATTCGTTCTTGTTACAAGAGCTTCTTATCTCCATCACGCAAGTACCACGAGTAATGGCTCTGGCAGACCAGCGCGATTTGCGACACACGACGCGCGATTATCCAATAAGCGTACGTCTTTTCAAAAAATTGTAAACGCCTATTGGATAATCGCGCGTGTCGCAAATCGCGCTGGTCTGCCAGAGCCATAAGTCTTCGCGTCCGATGCCCCAGGGGGCGAATGCATCTAACTCAAGCAACCAATCAGCGAGTTCGGGGTTCGAGGCTAGTGCGTTAATTCTCTACGGTGCGCCATCATGTTATGGCGGGTAATATGAATGGGGTTAATCTACGCGAGACGCTCTTTCAGCCTCGGCCAGCCTGAAAGGACACTCGTCCTCGAGTGTTATTAATTTTCCTGTACAGGCGGGGCTGATGTTGGTTAAAAATAGGTGATTGACATATATACGTAATATTAAACGCAGAACTTAGCTTATGCTTAAAACTAATTAGTAATTATATATAAAGGATAAAATAGATAATACTTGTTATACAAATATCAGTCTTTTTGCGCAGTAAGCCACGGCTTCAGCCTATCAGTTGACAATATTCCGTTATAAGGTTTTTGCGTTATTTGACACCCAGGAATGTCTTGTACAACGTATCTGTTATGGTCTAATATTTTGACAATTTGGTAAGGACCTTTATACTGATAGCGTAATTTTTTATCTTCCCCGGTTTTTGAGGCAGTGTCTTTGATCATTACATAATCCCCGTCGTTGTATTTATGTGGGGTCTTGTGACGTAAATCATAATAGGTTTTGTTATAGTTCTTGACACGATCTGAAGCAATGCGCGCAATTTCACGGTCTCTATCTCGTGAATCATTATTGTCGGGATTGTTAAAAGTTTTGTTATACATATCATTTAAGAATTGTGTTAATTTTGTATCGGAATGATTTTTCATGTCGTATCCTAGTAATAGATTTGACGGCGTGTTTTTAATTGAGGTATGGAATGTATTGTTAATAACGTACTGCAATTCATTAATCTTGTCTGACCATGTAAATTGATCGTTAATAATCTTCTTTAGTGAAGATTTTAAGAATCGGTTGATACGCTCTACGAGGCCATTTGCCCAGGGTGCGGCGACGGTGACCATTCTGTGATCGATGTTACGCTCTAGAAGGAAGTCTGTAAATTGTAAGGAGGAGAACGTGGTTCCTCGATTTGATACTAATATTGATGGGTTACCAAAAATATCGAATACTGTTTTTAAGTTAACTACTGTTTCTTTAGAGCTTGTAGTCTTAGTTGGGAACAGCCATGTGAATCTAGTAAACGCGTCTATTATTAAGAGAACGTGTTTAAAAAAAGTATTTGATTGGATCAACGGGCCGAAATGATCCGTGTGAAGAGTATGCATAGGTTTATTTGGAGTAAGGTGCGTTTGCAGTTCTCCTTCTTTAGAATGTACAGACGTGTTTGCCAGTAGACAAACGAGACAATTATCTATGTGACTGTTGACTCTTTTGCGCACTGAAGGAAACCAATAATGCGAGTAAATGCCCTGCACCGTTTTCTCGGGTCCACAATGTGCGCATTGGTCGTAACAGATTCTTATGATGTTAGCAACCATTGACTCTGGTACAACGAAACGGAGTTTATTATCTTTGCACTCTTTGTAGACTAAGCCTTCTATTAAAGTAAAACTATGGTTTTCTGATTCTTCGAGTGACTTAGCTATAGCTCTAATACCAATATCCGCTTGTTGTCTACATTGTAGCTCTGTTTCTAGGGGTACGGCTTTTAAAGAGGCGACGTGTTTCATTTTTTCGCCTTTACGATGAACCATTTTGTAACGGTAATTTTGTAATTTTAATAACCAACGGGAGATACGCGGATTAATATTGGCTTTAATAGATGCGAACACTAAGGCGTTGCAATCCGTAATGATTGTGAACTCTAAGCCGTATAGATAAATATGGAATCGGTCAATCGCGCGTACTATGGCCAGCATTTCCAGTTCGAACGAATGGTATCTACTTTCCGCGGGGTTTGTTGGCTGGCTAAAATATGCGACTGGAGCAAACTTTCCGTGCGTTTGTTTTTGTAACAGTATTGCTGCAATCGCGACGGTGCTTGCGTCGGTGTGTAATTCTGTTTCTGCTTTAGGGTTGTAGTGGCATAACAATGGTTTAGATATTAGTGCAGATTTTAGGGCATTAAACGCGTGAAGGCATTCATCATTGAAAGTATAAGGCGTGTTTTTCTTCAATAGCGCATAAAGAGGATTGGCGAGTATTGCTATGTTCGCTATAAATTTTCGGAAATAGTTAATGAGTCCTAAAAATCGTTACAATTCACGTACGTTGTGTGGCACTAGAAAATTTTTTATGGCGGTAGTATGCCTTTCGCTTAGCGTGATACCGTCTTTATCAATTATATAACCAAGATATTCTATTCGTTTTTTAAAAAGTTGACATTTTTCGTAGTTTACTTCAAAAGAATTATCATGGAGTGCAATTAGAACTTGCTTAAAAAACTGTAGATTTTTTCCACTGTGTTTGTGGCAATAAAGATGTCGTCTATGTATATTAATACTTTTCCCTCGCGTATTAGCGGTTGTAAGATATTAATAATGCGGCGTTGAAGTTCAGCTGGCGCTTCGCAGTAACCGAAGGGGAGTCTTTTATATTCGAACTGTCCACTAGGTGTGGCGAATGAGAAATATTTAGTACAGTTCGGGTGAACCTTAACATTATGAAAACCTGCAACAATATCCAGAACGGTTAGTACCAATTTATCGGATAATTGTGCCATTAAGTCTTCCATGATAGGGAACGTAAAATGTTGCTTGATAACTTTGGCATTTAGTGGACGCAAGTCCACACAAAGTCTAGGCTTACCATTTTTTTTCGGACTAAAACAATACGCGAACAAAAAGGCGATGAGGACTCCTGTATTATGTCACGTGAGCATAAGTCTTGTACTATTTTATCAATTTCTTGTCGCTCAGACCATGCGAAACGTCTAGCCGGATATGAAAAAGGAATTTCGTCTTTTAATTTGATAGTGACATAATAATCATCTTTAGGTTTGGCAACAGTTCTATTTTTTACTTCTAGAATAATATCGTGTACTAAATTATCGACATGTGGGCCAAAATCGGAATTAATGATAGGTATCGTATTCTCATCGTGTGTTAAAATATCCGCGGATGCAACCTCATTAATTAGTTCTAGCCGTTCTTTGCAGGAAGGGTTAGCTGGATTATAAACGAGAGTAAGGTTGTTTTGTAACAAAAAATCTCTGCCTAGAATAACATGCGTAGGCCAAGATGTTTGGTTAATAATGTGAAATGTGGCATGATACAAAACTTTAGGAGAAATTTGCAAATTAAAATCGAGCTCCTTTTTCCCGTGTACGATAACTTTTGAATCGTTTAAGGTTTGAAATTGAAGAGTTTCGTTTTTTTCTAATTTTGTATTTTGTCCAAGAAGTAATTTATAAGCTGATTCCTGTAAGAATGAGACCGGAAAGCCCGTATCAATGAGTGCAATCATGCTGCATTTCTGATTATTGACGGAAGTAATTTCTACCGTAGTGTTACTTATAGTTAGAGGGCGAGATGATTTTACGCAGCCAACCGCAGGATCCTCTTTAATGGAAGCAGACTCTGTAGGTTCCTCAATATCTATTGACGCCACTTGCGTTGATGTCCCTGGCGAAGTCTTGTTTTGTTGTTCCCTCTTCTTTAGTTTGTAACACTCTGCTTTGGAATGACCTTGTCGCTTGCAATACACACAGATGACGTCCCTATTCTTCTTTGGTGATGACGACGTTGTGCTTTTGGAGAGTGTGCTAGATCTCTCCTTCTGATCCTTTAAATGTTCGCTGCGTACAGACGGTGGAGAGTGTTTTGTACCGCAGGCACTCGTGATGTATCTCATTTGGTCTAGAAAGTCATCGACTGAATTGACTCTCAGAGAGGCTGTTGAAGCGCGCACAGCAAAATTGGATATACCGGCCACCAGGTATTATACGCACTCTCTATCAGGAAGATGTAGAGGATGCAATAGTTTTGATTTTGCCATTGCGTAATCTTGGAACGTTTCTCTTCCGAAATTCCATCGTCTGGCTTCGATTTTTTGCATCGTTTCCCTGAATGGGATGCGTCGATGGAAGCGACGAGACAGGGCCTCCTTGAATGCTTGCCATGAACTTATTATATGGCCTGGGTCCATATCAAACCATTCTCGTGCAGTTTTTTGTAATTTCTGTGAGGCAGCCAGGATCAATACTTTTTCATTTACCTCATGCAGTCTTGCTACGAATTCCACCTCTTTAATCCATGTATCTACGTCATCATCCTCTGTACCAGAGAACGTAGGCAGTTGCGATACCAGTAGATTCACCATTTGTGCTGGCGAAACCGTGGGGAAACCTTGCATCGTGGTCACTGTAGGACCCTGAGAGGCTTGTGACGACTGATAAAATCCAGGCGGCATAGGGATCCTACCGTGAGAATTAGAGGCAGTGTCGAAAAATGCACTTGAGCCGGCCGTTAGGTAGTCCAGGTTGGGCACCACCGACGCAAACGGCGAGGACGCCGCTGCGCTGAAAAACAAATTTGGTACCGGTGCCGTTTGTTGCGTGTAGAACAGACTCGGCGCGTTAGGTGGTGGGAGAACCTCTTCTTTTCTGTCCTTTTCCTCTAACATTTTAAAAATAAAATTAATTTTTTCTTCTAAGGAAAGATCTGACGTACCTTTATGTATATCTCCGGATGGGGCTTTATCCTGTGTGTAGATTCCGCCGACCGCCACATCGTCAGCATTTTTTGCTCTGCTTGGAACTTTCTTTTTTTCGTAAAATGCTAAGAAGTGGTCTATACTCGCGTGTCTGCTTTCATGGAGGGGAATTCCCGCTTTGACAAGCTCGTCGTGAAGCTCGGCGTCAGAGAACTTTTCTAGATCTTCTCGACGCATAGTTGTAGTCCCTGAACGGGTAATCACCATGGGATCTTCGTGAGAAATCTCGTACCAAACAATCGTTGACGAAACACTAACTGACGTGTCGTGGACGCGCACGTGTGTCCGTTCGCGTGGGAAAAACTTCGCAGACGGAAGAAAGAGAAAAATAAAAGAAAACGATTGAATATGCCGACTCGTTTATAAGTCGACCGAGACGGACGAGCACTGAGTGAACCGATGGGTATTTATCCCACTTCTGAACTGTAAAAGTATTCAACTCGTTTATCGTTTTCACAAGTATTTATTCGTTCTTGTTACAAGAGCTTCTTATCTCCATCACGCAAGTACCACGAGTAAGTCTTCGCGTCCGATGCCCTAGGGGGCGAATGCATCTAACTCAAGCAACCAATCAGCGAGTTCGGGGTTCGAGGCTAGTGCGTTAATTCTCTACGGTGCGCCATCATGTTATGGCGGGTAATATGAATGGGGTCAATCTGCGCGAGACGCTCTTTCACATGCAAAAAATTCAAGCAACACGAACATATCTATTAATGTACAACTATAACCTTAAAATTTTGTATCAACTTATCGCAAGAAGGTTGGATATGACAGAATATTATTACAGAATAACTCAATTTCCTGCGTAAGAAACGCTGTGTACATGTAGTAATACATGTATTGGTAACACATGTATTACTTAAATAAGCAGAACAAAATTGAAAGATGGATAATGAAATCAGGGTAAATTAAGAAACAGTTTTATATCAAATTTATTATTTATAATAGCTATTCTGTAATAACATTCTGTCATATCCAACCTTCTTGCGATAAGTTGATATAAAATTTTAAGGTTATAGTTGTACATAATAGATATGTCCGTGTTGCTTGAATTTTTTGCATGTAAAATGCTTTTTTTTTCTTAAATGCCTAACATATATTTATTTTGTTTTAAATATATAAATTTTTGAAAATTAAAAGTAACAGAAATGTATGCCCGCACAGGTTAGATTCGCACATAGATGATTCACACATACTAGTGCAGAGTATCAGTTCCACATGAGGCGTACTTTCCGAGACGCGTAAATTACAAAAACCAATCGTAAATTTGTTTAGCATTTCTGTTAGAGAGTACAAAAGAAACCCTAATCAGCAATTGGTTGCATTAGATACGCATTTCTTGAAAATCCGCGAAATACGCTTCATGTGAAAGAAGGCTTTTAAAATGGCGTAACGTATTTTAGAAGTTACTAGAATACGCAAATTACGCTACGCAAGTTATGCCCCATGTGACGGCACCCTCAAAGTGCGTGCGGTTAAACGGGCCGTGATCGGCCCGCGCGACGGACGGTCGCGATCGCGGAATCAGCGGCGCGCGGTGCAGCGGACGATTCCGCGATACGTGAGAGTGGTCGACGTTAGAGACCTAAGTGGCTTCATCCCGTGGGGTGTTGTCACCCCGTGGGGAGCAGGTTTACGGATTGAGCCGGAGAACGGCGTCGAGTATTCCCGACGACGGTGTTGGTCTCGAGAATCCCCGAGAACGGACTTGCAGAACGGACGGCTCCTATTGGCCAAGAATACCCAGCCGCGGAAACGACGAGTATTCCCGTCGCGGACAGAGGATGGGATCGGCAGAGTATTCCCAGCCGTTAAGACCGACGAGTATGCCCGTCGTGAGATAGTCGGAACAAGAATGCCCGTTCCCGAGGAAGTGCTTGAGAATACCCAAGCTAACAAGGAGCGCCGATACCCGGCGCAGGAGCGGAGTAGGTGCGAGATCGGTGGCTCGGAGGGATCTGATTTCGGCTGCCCGCTGCCGGCTTATATAGCGGTCCGCGCGGTTAGACGTACCAATCAACGCGCGCGGTTGGGCCAGCCGGAGTGGGAACGCTTGCCGAACGCGGCGCGCGGCACGCATGGAAGCGGCAAGCTTAGCTGAGTGCGTGCTCGGTCTTACGCGTTGTGTTCGGCGTTTGAATTGGAATGGCGGTGCGGCGGAGGGGCGTAACGTTACAAAGTTATTTGTATCTATTGTATCTATAACGCTAATAGCATGGCAACACTGTTTGACGAGTTACAGTTTCAAACAGAAGAGGACATTTCAAGAGGAAAAGAGAGAGAGAGAGAGAGAGAAAGAGAAGAGAGCGTTTTCTGCAGGCTTCCGCAGCCGATGAGCCGGATCGTCCGACGAGGCTTGCGATTGCGAGCATTTCCCCCTCACCTCATCGCCGCGCGCGGCCTAAAATTGTGTATAATATACATATATATATATATATATACACCCAGTCAGCAAAATGTTAGCACTGTGTCGGCAGGCTGGCGGCAGACTCGCGGCAGACTCGATCACGACGTGTTGACAGACTGAACTCAACTGATTTCAAATTCTGCTTACGTTCTGTTGACAGAATCTGTTGATATTTTATGTCAGCAGAATGACAGTACCAGACGAGCACGCCGTGCTGCCAGCACGTGACGCTAGATAGGCGGCAGAGTTCAAACATGACATGCGCAACACAATTTGACGGCAGACTGCTAGCACAAATCGAGCACGCCGTGCTGACAAGTTCTGACGTCACGCTGGCAGCAAAAATCAAGCATTTTTATTTAAAATTTTCAAAAATTTTTATTACAAAAAAGTTTTTTTTAGTTTTCTTGCAGATATTATTCTTATTTTTATTATAGGTTAATCTAATTTGCATATATTTTATTTTACTAATTACGATTACGCATTATTTTACAATTTTTAAAAACGCATTAGCGCCGGCGGGATTCGAACCTAAAATTTCGGGACAATAACCTAATACGCTAACACTGAGCTAATCGTACACTTGTGTTATCATTAATAAAAAGTTATATTTAAAGTAAAGCTGATTTGAACAGGAAGAAACTTACAGTTACGTGTTCAGTATCGCGCAAACATTCTCACTAATCCTTTGATTTAGTCTTAAATATTTTTAAAATTAACTATATAAACTATATAATTAAATAATTAAAACCCATTTCAGAGTAATATAGTCAAGAAAACAACAATTGAAAATAGTACCGGAGCATGAAAAAACATTATTGACGTAAAAAGCACGCTGACAAAAATCAATTTTGCAACTAATTGTTATAAACAAATTACTAAAAATTGACTGTAGAGAAAAACTGATTACTCCAATCGATTCTTTGGGAAAACTGACTCAAAAAACATATATAACACTTTCTTAATTGTTATAAACAAATTAATTGCAAAATTTATTTTTGCAACGTTCCTTTAGTAATTTTTCCCGTAGAATCGATTGGAGTAATCAGTTTTTCTCTACAGTCAATTTTTAGTAATTTGTTTATACCAATTAGTTGCAAAATTGAGTTTTGAAAAGTTTTTTTTACATCGGTAATGTTTTTTCATGCTTTAGTCCTATTTCCAATTCCAATTTTTTTGAATATTTTTGTTAGTCAGACTATGGCCAGGAACGGGTTTTAATTATTTATATATGCGGGCAGATGCAGATAGAAATCTGGACAAATACATGCGGATAGATATGAATAGGATTTCTATACGCAATCACGGACAGGTGCAGATAGAAATTGCGGCGTATAGAATGCAAACAGAAACAGACAGAACATATGCATAAAGAAATTGATTTGTCCAATAATTAAGCAAATGCATAAGAAAATGGATCAATCACTTTCTTTATGCATATGTTATTTATGCGTGCAATTATGCAAGTTTGTCTGAAAAGGCCCTTAATAAATTCATGAAGAATTACGTCACAATTTAAAAATTAATATGCAAAACAGCACAGTTTGCTTGATTTGTGCTGCGTCAACGTAACGTCAGACCTTGTCAGTACGGGGTGCTCGATTTGTGATGTCAGATTATGTTACGCAGGTTATGCTTGAATTGTGCTGTCAATCTGATGTCACGTTCTCTTAGCACGGGGTGCTCGATTGGTGCTAACAATCTGCCGTCAGATTGTGTTGTGCAGGTCTTGCTCTAATTCTGTCGCATATCTGACATAAGCTGCTGGCAGCACGGCGTGTTCGCGTGGTGCTGCCAGTCTGCTGTTAGATTGTCGCGTAGATCTGGCTCGTTTTTTGCCGCCAATCTGACGTCAGATCTTGTCAGCACGCGGTGCTCAATTTCTGCTGCCAGTCTGCCGTTAGATTGTGTTGCGCAGGTTATGCTTGATTTCTGCCGCCAATCTGACAACAGTCCTGTCAACACTATGTGCTCGATTTCTGCTGAAATTAAATGGCAACAGTTTCTGTTCTATTTCTGACAGCAGTTTGCTGACACCGCAGATATTGCAGAGTCTGTGTGAAATCTGTTGCCTTTCTGGTAACAGAAAGTGATAGCAGACTCTCCGAATAATCTGTTTGTTCACGTTTGGCTGACGGGGTATATATATATATATATACTACTGCGTCCAAAAAGTAAGGTGACATTGCATTTTAAATCTCCCGCGCGCACGGATTTGGAGGAATAAAATTTTTTTTAGGTTGGTAGGACTGTCTTTGACATCCAAGAGAAGTAACACGTCAAAATATCCATTAGTGTTTGAGATACGCATTGTTTTGTGAGCTGCTAAAAGTGAATTTCTCGTTTTTTGCCATGTCTACATTTGTTTGTTTGCGCTGATTATTCGTGATTTTTTAATCAAAAACTCGACTAATATCGTTCCACAACCACCGTATTCACCTGATTTGGCTCCATGCGACTTCTGGCTATTCAGCAAACTCAAGCGGCCGCTCCGGGGACACCGTTTCGAGTTGATAGAAGAGATTCAAGCCGCTGCGAAGAAGGAATGGCTAAAGGCCATTCCTGAAATCGATTATTACAACTGTTTCGAAGATTGGAAAATCCGTTGGAATAAGTGTATTATATCAGGGGGGATTACTTTGAAGGGGACGAAATTGATTTGCAAGAATAAATAAAGAATTTTCGAAATAAATGCAATGTCACCTTACTTTTTGGACACAGTAGTATATATACACACATATATATACACCCTAGTAGCAATTTTCTGTAAGATTGCTGTAAATCTTGCAGCAGATTCTTGAAAGATTCTGCCAACAGGACGTTATGATCTACTTCCTCATTCTGTTCAATTCTTTTAAAAGATTCTGCAGTCAGATTCTTGCAAGAAACTTGCACATATCTCTGTTGGCAGATTCTTGCAAGAAACTTGAATGTATCTGCTGTAAATCTAGCAACAGTCTTTCAAGATATTTCCTACATACCCTACCCAGATAACATTTTTTGCTGGCAAGTTTTGCGCGCGATGTGCATGTGAACTTTGTAACAGATTTGTATGCGTTTTGTTCGTAGAACGTGTTACATCGTGTATATTGCTTACAAGTGGCTAGCTCATGTACTGTCCCATGTACTGGCAAATTACATGCAGATGGCTAACATATTGTTAGTCGTTTGCTCCCCAGATAACATTTTTTGCGCGCAAAGTTTGCGCGTCTTATGCATGTGAACTGTGCACGCGGTTTGCGTGAGTTTTGCCCGCAAGTTAAAATTCTGTAATTTCAGATTGAAATGGATTTAACAAGTGAGTGCTAACGTCACCGCTAGGCGGTCACGCCGCAGGAGATTTTCTTGTGAGTTGAGTGCGGCCACAGGCATTATATCTAGGCGCTACCGCCGTCGACTCGTCAGCTCATACTTTAGTGACACTTTTAAGAGCTGTTTTTGTAACATCAAGACGAATACTCGCTCTCATTCTTTTGAAAGATAGCGTGTGTGTGAAACGCTGTTCCACATAAAATTTTATATTTTTACATGTAAATAACAATTTGTATTGTTATTTAATCTTGTATTAGGAGTATAAATAAGTTTCCGTCGTTTCACAAAAAATGGCGCCACTAGTATGTTATGGTTAAAATTGTCTGTTGTAAAACGTTATATCGTAAAGTTGGACATCTGGCAACAACATAACCTTAAAATATTAGCAATTTTGTATCAGCATCATATATCTTTTTTCGTGCGAAAATGTCGAGTTTTGAGCCGAATAAGCGTCATTTGCGGGAGCTTTTGATTTACTTCTTTAATTTGAAGAAATCTGCAGCCGAGGCGCATCGATTGCTTGTAGAAGCATATGGTGAGGCTGCCTTAAGTGAGAGAAGTTGCCGTGAGTGGTTTCACAAGTTTAAAAACGGTGAATTTGACGTCGAAGACAAAGAACGTAGCGGAAGGCCGAAAGTGTACGAAGACGCGGAATTGGAAACATTATTAGATGAAGATTCGTGCCAAACGCAAGAAGCACTTGCACTTACATTAGGAGTGACTCAACCAGCAATTTCACATCGCTTAAAATCATGCTTGAATGATTCAAAAACAAGGAAACTAAGTTCCATATGAACTGAAGCCGAGAAACGTTGAAAGCCAATTTTTTACATGTGAAATGCTGCTTGCCAGGCATAAACAAAAGGGTTTTTTGCAGCGTATAGTCACTGGTGATGAAAAATGGATCCACTACGATAACCCAAAGAAAAAATCATGGGGACCACCTGGCCATGCTTCAACATCGACAGCCAAGCCGAACATTCATGGAAAAAAGCTCATGTTGTGTATTTGGTGGGATCAGCTTGGTGTCATGTATTATGAGTTGCTCAAACCGAATGAAACCATTACTGGGGCTCTCTACCGAACACAATTGATGAGATTGAGCCGAGTACTCAAGGAAAAACGTGCTCACTACTACTCCAGACACGACAAAGTTATTCTTCTGCATGATAATGCTCGTCCATGTTGCGGCGCCGGTCAAAACCTACCTGGAAACACTCAATTGGGAAGTTTTACCCCACCCGCCGTATTCACCAGACATTGCTCCTTTTGATTACTACCTGTTTCGGTCGATGGCGCATGGCCTGTCTGAGCAACACTTCACATCATATGAAGATACAAAAAATTTGGTCGATTTGTGGATAGCTTCGAAAGATGAAGCATTCTTCCGACGCGGTATCCGTATGCTGCCAGAAAGATGGGAAAAAGTAGTGGCTAGCGATGGACAATACTTCGAATAAAACATTAAGTACCGTTCTTTCACAATAAATGCCGAATTTTTGATAAAAAACGGCGGAAACTTATTTATACTCCTAATATATAAATTAAATGTTTAATTCAAAATTAATCTTTTTTTAAATCTTTTTTAACGAAAAGAATACAATAAATATTTTTTTTTGTAAACTAAACATTTATTACGTTTATATTAATGTATTCTGTTTTAATAAATCTATCTGGGTTTGGATCTTATTTTCAATCAGTCTTAATACCGTATTTTCAGTGCAGAAATCCCGATTCGGATTACCTTTTTTTAAATCGGTTTTAATAGCACATTTTTGGCAGGGTATCGCTTATTGAGATCGCACGCAAAGTATGCTAGCGTTTTGTGTGCATATCGCTTATTGAAATTGCACACAAAGTGTGCTAGTGTTTTGCTAGTGCTATGACGACGCAATTGGATAAGGTTTTGCTTGCGTTGTAGGAATCCCTTTTGCGCGTTATTTGCTGGACATTTACCCGCAAAATGTTTTCTGGTTGATAGCAATTTTCTGCAAGACTGCTGTAAATCTTGCAGTAGAGTCTTAAAAGATTCTGCCAACAGGATGTTATGATCTGCTTCCTCATTCTGTTCAATTCTTCTGAAAGATTCTACAGTCAAATTCTTGCAAGAAATTTGTATATATATCTGCTGCATGATTTGTAAAATTTTTTTACTAGAATATTTTAGTATAGTCTTAAAATGGATTAAAAATAAATTAAATATTTCAGATTAAATTTAAATTAAACATTTCATTTATGTACAAAATTAAATAACAATACAAATTGTTATTTACATGTAAAAATATAAAATTTTATGTGAAACAGCGTTCCACATATACGTAATGTTTAAAAAAAATAAGAGCGAGTATTCGTCTCGAGGTTACAACACGGAGCTCATAGAAATCTCACTGGAGTATGAGCTGAGAAGTCGGCCGCAGTGGCGCCTAGATATAACGCCTGTGGCCGCATTCAACTCACGAGATCTTCCGCGGCGTGACCACCTAGCGGTGGCAGCAGATCTTTCTGCTGCTGATTAAGCAAAATCTATACAATATCTGCACAAGATCTGCGCGTCATTTCTGTTGTAAGAAACTTACAAAAATTTGCAGATCATATTTGTGCAATATTTGCACAAGATCTGCGCGCTACTTCTGTTAAAAGAATCTTATGTCATTCTGCTGAAGAACTTTGCTAGACTGCTTACAGACTGCAGTTGCGGGAAGAATCTACTTCAAGATAGCTCAATATCTGTACCAAGTTTCTGCAAGTAGTTCATATACAAGTACAGTGCACGAATATTGAAGCAATCTGCCAGCATGGCTCTTTTGGAAATAATCTTCTGCACATCTGACTCAATTCTACTGCAATTAACTGCACGCAGATTCTGTCCTGCAGAAAATGCCAGAAAATGCTACTAGGGTATATACACACACACACGCACGCACACACACGCACATGTATATGTGTGTATATATGTGTGTGTGTGTGTGTGTGTGTGTATATATATAGGGGAGACCGGGGCAAATCGTTAGACGGGGTAATTCGATAATTGAAAATATCTTTTTATGGGTACATATTAAAAATTTACTTTAAACACTGTAAACACGTCCTAATGTAACGATGTTGCTAACAAAGATTTGTTACGGCGTCATATTCAAGTCGTAGTAGTGAAAAATGTATTTTGCAACAGTCAAGATAATTTCTGATAGTCGGCATTTCTTCGAAATTTAAATAAGATAATAAGGTTTTTTTGAAAACTTTGAATGTATCGTGTCCAGTTGAACGTATTTGAAACATTTCGTGTTTACTTTTTGCTGTGTGATGTCTATTTTTGTCGATCATAAGCAATAATGCGGACAGTTGATGTTGGGGCTATTCGTAATACCGAGCACCGGGGCGATTCGTTAATACTGATTACAGCGCCTAACCTAAGTTGGGTAACCGTAACCCTTCGGCTATGTTACGAACGTCTGCGCTACGCAGAGTTAAACATTGAAGTAAAGTTCTTCATTGATTTAGTTCAAACTTGATAATATTGTGTCTTTTAGTACATAGAACATGAATATGAATATAAAATCGTCGCTCTTAAGCAGGTAAAAAGTTATAAAACGTTAAAGATTGACACTTGTGAGGTTAGGAAATCTGTCACACCGATGGCATAAAAGAACATGCGAACGTGTATGTTTGCATTTGTTTTTTGTATACCTACATCCTTTTTTAAATAAAAGAAAGTCTTAACAACAGCTTTTTTACAGACTTTCAACTTAAAATACAAATTTCGGAATATTCCCGGACTAGTTACGAATTACCCCGGGCTTGGGGCTATTCTTAATTCTTGACATTGGTCGACATTTTTATATGTACTTTAAAGCAAGTACGTTTGCATGTTCTATTTATATCGACATTGTGAAGGGGAAGGTTCAACTTTTCAAACCGGCTCATGTTTTTTTTTTTTTTTAATTAATATAGGACTCAGAAGACACAAAAGAAAAAAAGGTCTAACGATTTGCCCCGGTCTCCCCTATATATATGTATATGTATATATACACTAAAACGTTTCAAGAATTCAAATTTCAAGTCCTCATATTGGAGACAGACATATTAACGATCCTACAAACAAGTTCATACGTGCGCGTCCAATAGATAGTAACGCGCGGTTCAAACTTTAAACGCGTTTGTCTCAAAACTACGTCTTTCCAAACGGCGTGCAATATAACTCAAAAAATATTCGATCAATATAGCTAAGACTGTGCATATTTATTTTTCACTAAATTCTCCACCGGAAGTACCTGTAAACCTTACAAAAATAACTATCCTATTTTTTTCACATAATAAAAATAAAAATTTTATGCGAAAATTCGATCTTTTCTTCAAAACTGCGTAGAATTTTTATTTTAGTACTTTTTACTATCGGATTTAAATTCTTTCAATGTGCAATTTTATCAAAAAAAGAGATTCGTTTGATTTTTTATTTCAGGATGAGATAAAAAAATACTATATTGCACGCCATTTGACCCCGTCGAAAAGCAGGACTTAGAGAGTGAACGCCATTACGCCGCCATGTTTGAACTAATTTAATTAAAATTTTTACATCTACAAATTATAAGAAATATGTGAGAAAAGTTATGGATAGTTCATTAAAAGTCTTGTGCCGCAAAAAAATTTATGAAGCTTTTTTCGGCCGATTACATGACTTTCCCCCCTTAAAAGAGGGCGTTAAATATAGTAACGTAATCATTAAATCCAGGCATCGATAAAAATCGATATTTTTTGCAACTAAAAATGTTATCTCCTAATGTATGTTTTGTTTTCTTGTTTCGTAGCTTTCCTTTTCTGCTCCTCTCTAATTCAGATATTTATAAAAGTTAGTAAAAACTAATTTTGTATTTAGCGATAAGTTGTAATAAACTTTATTGTTATCAAAGTAAAGTGTGAGTGTTATTTCTTGATAGATCTCAACAAATACTTTCTAAAATCTAATAGAAAATTCGTAAATGAATTTGAAATAAAAAAATCACAACAATTTCCATAGAATAATTGTTCCAGTATTTGTGTTTTTATATTATATCCGCTATTTTTTGTAAAATCAAGATTTTTTAAATCTGACATTAGATTCGTAATCAATAACTAAAAGAAAACCTATGGGTATCGACTTTCGAAAAAATTCAATAAAAATTTATGTTATAAAGCGTTGTTAGTGTCATACGTTTTTAGTAGGTGGATGGCCATTTTGGTTTTCTGTATCTCTGAAACCAATCGTATACTCAACATAAAATTTCTCTATGATTAATGTCATCATAAGCTATCATTTAGCGTAAAATTCAATTAAAAAATCAAGAACTAAAAAACGGACATATTTTGTGGACGTTCTTTCCTTACTTGTTAATTAAATGGTATTAATAACTTTTCGTTGAAATTTTATTACATTTTCATAGAATTTTCATCAAAATAACATTTATTTTTCATTAAGAAAATAACCTATTCAATAAAATAAAAAATTTGTCAATAATAAATAACATCGGACTCACGAAATTAAACATAAGGTTAGCAGATGTTACAACGCTACTTACAAGAGGTACTTATTTTTAATAAATGTATTTATTTATCTTGATGATATTGATATAGTATGCAAATTTCTAAAATAGAAAATTTAATTTAATATCACTTTCTAAACATTAATTTAAATTTAATTTGAAGGGAATTTGAATTCAAGTAATGATATTTGAAATAATAAATAGGTAGTAATAATAATAACATATAAGTTATTTGAAATGGATAACATATAAAGGCAACGTACCTAAATTTTCAAATTGTTTAAATTTAACACTGGTTCTTCTACAATTAATTATTTTAAAAACTAGAATTTTAAAATACTGTTAATATTATTTCCAATTAAATTTTAAAGTAAACAATTTAAAAATTTAGATACGTTGCTTTTATATGTTATCCATTTCAAATAACTTATATATTATTATTATTAATATTATTATTATTATTATTATTACCTATTTATCATTTCAAATATTATTACTTGAATTCAAATTAAATTTAAATTAATGTTTAAAAAGTAATATTAAATTAAATTTTCTATTTTAGAAATTTGCATACTATATCAATATCATCAAGATAAATACACTTATTAAAAAATACACTTATTAAATAAATACACTTATTAAAAAAAATATATATTGCACACATCCGGGAGCAAACTCGGATCTTGTGAAGCAAGCACCTAACGCACGGAGCCGACTCCACTAGTTGGGAAAACAGTTACCGGGAAGGCTCATATGGCGCGCCGTGGCATGGCCAATTTTCACAAATTTATTATTTCAAAACTAAGGCCTATTCGATCAAACGCCAGGAGACGTAAACTTTTTTCTCGTCTCCAGAGTAACTAAAAAAATTGAAATCAAAATCCCAGGGTGACTCACCTGATCCTCCCCTTGTTAGTGTTAATAATAATTTTTCATTTTTACAATCTCCAATATATTTAACGCAGTATATTCATCGGACTTAGAACACAGTCATCAATAAGCTGGAATACGTAATATTAATATTGTAGAGGCATCTATAAGATTCACCCCCTTTCTGAAAAAGCTGTAAAAAATTTTATTGTAAAAAAATGGCACCTTAGCCAAGGTTCGAATCTGATCTGGATCTTCCGGCATTCCGTGCGGGCGTCCTGGAGAGGAGAAATCTTATAGATGCTCCTAAAGCATTAATATTCCGGCTTCATGACTGTGTTTCAATTTTGACGAATACGCGGCGCATAGTTTATAATAAATAAATATATTGAAGATTGTAAAAATTACAAATTATAATTTAACACCAAGAATTGCTATGACTAACATAAACCTGCTAACCTAATGTAAAATTCTGTTGTTCATTCATTGAAATATATCATCAAAATTTCATCAAACCTTTTCTAGTAAAATATCACATCATTGATGATTTATTCGACTATTAAATGATGAAAACTGTTCGATTACCTTCGACATCGTTATCTGTCGTTACATTAAATATATAATCGTTGATGGTTGGTATAGAAGATGTAGAGACATTATGTTCAGTGTCTGCAAATGAATCTTCATCTAATGGAGATAAAATACCTTCTCCCTCGCTGCAAGGTCCACTCAAGTCACAGCTCCTTCATAAAAATTTATAAGCAATACAATAAACAATATTATTAAAATACGGTATTAAAATATCCATATGACATAGAACATTTCAGTAGTATTGTAACATTTCTACAATATTGCTATAATATTGCAGTGTTGCTGAAATATTCCATGTTTATACAGTATAGAACATTCTAACAATGTAGCTGCAATATTGCTAAAATGTTATATTGTATTGCAGTGTGAAATGCAGATTGGTATCTATACGACACAGAATCCTGTAACTACATTGCAATCTTATATATTGTAATGCAATGTTTTAGAAGCATTGTTAAAATATAAATGTTAAATATGATTTTAATTTTAATTTGCCATACCAGAATAAGACGTATCCAGTACAAATTTTTCACATTGCTTTAACTTTTTTTTTATTATAATATAACTTAAAAAATTTTAAAAAGAGAAAGTTTAATTAAATAATTAAATTAATGCTTTAAATAATTAAATTAATCCATACGGTCAAAGCTTCTAGTAACATTTCAGCAAATGTATTTTGCAAACATTTTGCAACATTTTGCAAATGTAATATTGCAGAAACGTTTCAGAGACATTCAATAATAAACAATAATATTTCGTCAAAATGTTCTGGAAATGTTTCAGAAATATTATAAAATTTTCAGAACGTATATGTATTTAATATACATATACGTACTTCGTGTCAGAAAGCATTTGTGTACCTATTGTGTTAATAAAAGTGTATTGCCTTTGCGCGTACAGATCCGGGTAATTTTAATGGCTACATAACGACGAGATATTCCTTAATTCGATTGACGGTTTTTCTAGAGAATAGGTATAATAAATATAAAGCATCGACTACTTCTTTGTGAAAACCTTGTAAATTTATTGATCTGATCGAGTGTATTTCTAAGCCCAAGGTGAGCAGTGTCTAATTTTTGCTAATGTATTCGAGACGAAGGCTTAAAAAGAAATGTTCACGCTCCGTGAATCAATGAGATTCTTTGCTTCTTAGATCGGAGAAAGGAGAGGAAACGCTGAGATGTCCAAAATTCGCGGAAGTCACCGATCGATTCGTACTTAAGATGATGCTTCAAACATCGTAATTCGAACAGTAATTCAACAACATTAAAAAGGTTAGCAGCCATTGTCTTTTCTAAATAAAAAGTTCAGCAGTGCTCAAATAAAGGATAGTAGAAGGACTACCTTATAATCAAGATTTGCTTGCAATCTGTATAGCCATTAAGTATTATTGACACCTTTTGGAAGAACAATTCACAGAACATATAGACCATAAATCTTTGACGTGTGTTTTCAAATCCACTTCGGAGTTTTCCAGACGCAATATTTCGAGTACATTTGATTGTTACGATTGTTACATTGATATGTTACGTTTCTGCCAAAAATAATGTCGTGGCTGATATCTTATTTCGAGTTGAAACTATTCAGGGGTCAATCAATCTTGATGAATTGGTACAATCCCAAGAGAAGAATCGAGAACTTCGGAAATAATTGAAAACAGAGGATTAAAGATCAATAACTGCAAATACCAAGATCATCAAAAAAGCTATACTGAGATACTACAACACCGATAGCCAACACTTTTTGTGACAAAGTCATTTAGATTTTCCATTCTCTGCATGACCTATCACACCCAGAGGCTAGGCAATAGCCAAGTTAATTGCGCAACACTTCATTTGGCCACAAATTAAACAAAATTGCAAAACTTGACAAGAGCATGTATTCCATGTAAAAAATCAACAGTTACGAGGTACAATGCTACTCAAGTCAAAAGTTCAAATTTCTTATAAGGTGTTTTAAGCACGTTCGTATGAATATTGTCGGACCATTACCAATGTTCAATGGTTATCAGTATTGTCTTATAATTGTAGATTGTTTCACAAGATGGTTATTTCTATTTGAGATTATTCCTATCAAAAACATAAACAATAGAAATGTTTGCCAATTCTTTGTCAACTAGATAACTTGCTACGATATATCAACCAGAATTACAGCTGATCAGAGATGTCAGATTAAAACTGATCTTTTTCTTAGATTGTCGATGTTAACAGGTTCAATTCATATCCATTGTTGTACCGGCGAGTGCAACAAGATAAAATATTCGGGATTCGGTCCGTCTAAATCAGTGCTAGGAATGGCACATTTCGAGCCGATTTCCGAGGTGACGCCTACTGTCTCCCCTCGAGCCCCTCACTCCGCTTGCAGGCCTACAGCCGGCCGCGCATTAAATGTTGTGGCTTAGGAGCGTAGAGCGTCACTTGTAAAAGAAATAACCTAGGGCCTAGACTATTTCTTTTACAAGTGACGCTCTACGCTCCTAAGCCACAACATTTAATGCGCGGCCGGCTGTAGGCCTGCAAGCGGAGTGAGGGGCTCGAGGGGAGACAGTAGGCGTCATCTCGGAAATCGGCTCGAAATGTGCCATTCCTAGCACTGCAGGCCCGCGAACGGAGTGAGAGGCTCGAGGGGAGACAGTAGGCGTCGCCTCGGAAATCGGCCCAAAATGTGCCACTAATTCCAAGCACTGGTCTAAATGGTTGAAACCAACGTGGAAAACACTTGAAGGAAAACGCGCGGAGTGGCAAATAACACTTTCACTTTCTTATTAACACTTTTATTCCCCAAACTTTGTTATTGGGTCACCGTGCCACGACACGCTTTGACGCCCTTCCAAGAGTCGTGCAATCGGTCATTTGAGTCAGATAATCGAATCTCTTTAACTCGAGATCGGACCTCGCGTGATCTTTTACTAAGAGGAGGCGTTCAACGAGACGGGTTAATTTGAGGAGAAAATGTAATAAATTTTAACAATTAAATTTCTTTATAAATAGTTCTTTATAAATAATTTAGAGATTATTAAACAATTGTTACAAAATATATATAAGTAAGTGCATGTATAATTATGACACATTTTCGAGGGCAATTTGGCTAGATTATTATTAATTTCATATATCGGAAAGAAACGGGATATTAACTTCTATATTATTCTTTAGTAATCGATTTTTAGTTAATAGAAAAAGGGGGGGGGGAGAGAAAGGAAAAAAGAAAGAATGATGAATGAATGGTGAATTACTATCTTTCGTGTAGCGGGAAAACTTTGTCCACTAAATAAATATTAGCAATAAGGAACCGTTGCTCTCTGGTTGTTTATATGAAACAGTATAATTAAAATTTTAAAGTTTACCCAAGAAAGGAAAGGAGTGGGAAAAATTCGTTTGAATCGGATCAAAATAATTCAATCTAATCCAAAAAAGAGAAGAAGTAAAAAAAAAGAAACTCTTTAGAATCGAATTGAATAAATTCAGTTCAATCCGGATAAAAAGAAAAATAGAAACAAAAACTCTTAAGAATCGAATTGAAATAAATTCAATTCAATCCGGATAAGAGGAGAAATAAAACTAGAAACTCTTAAAAATCGAATTGAAATATCATAAATTCAATTCAATCCGGATAAGAGGAGAAATAAAAGTAGAAACTCTTAAGAATCGAATTGAAATAAATTCAATTCAATCCGGATAAGAGAAAGAATAAAGAAAGAAAATAGTAAAGGAAGTGGGCTAAGGGGAGAAAGTACTAATTCTTAATACTTACAAATGTACTAATATATGGAAGAAAAACCTTCTCGAGAAAGAAAAAGTAGGTGCTTATATAAGAGGGTAAATGAAGGGAAGAAGCGGAGTGTAGACTTACTGTTTGATGGTAGTGATCAACGAGTTGCTGGTTGCCCATCGTGTGGAGGATGTCTAGTCCCATGATACTTGCGAGAAGAGGTTACTTGTAAAAATTTCTACTAAATGTCTTGGCACTTAGCACTGACAGAACTTGTTGCCAATCAAATAACTGACAATGAGTGTTAACAAAGATCCGATCGCACAGATTCGAGGATGTAAGATCCCACGGACTGTGCGACGGACTAGAGTTGATGAGATGGAAGGAAAGAATGAATCCAAGCATCACAGACTTGAGCATACAAGATGCCACGGACTGTGCAACGGATGAAATGGAAAGAAAGAATGCCCCTTCTGTTTAGGAAGGCTGCTTATTTATACTAGGTTTGGCCAATAATTCTTGGGGTCATGCGCACCGATTTTATTTATTGTAACACCTACGCGCTCTTCCACGAGTTTTGGTTTAATAACCCTCTTTGTTTCTAACGCTTTGCCGACCAGATACGTGTCAGGCATCAAAGAGCGCCGTCTACTTAAGTAGGCTTCTCGGTAAAAAGCGCGGGTGACTCATTAGCAAACTGCGAAGAATGTCAGTTTTATAAGTGATTTATTGTGGTGTGGGCGCTGAGGTTCTAGAAGCCGAAAGAGCTGCGTACTCGTGTTTATCGACTTCCTGGCTTTAGCATTTGGTGGGGGAGCTTGTGCGTATCTTTCTGTCGAACAACGGTGTACCCGCTCAAAAAAAAAAAAAAAATTGTTACTACGTAGGACGTAACAATAGTCTTTATGAAATATTTAATAAATGCCTCGAAACAGGTTTAAAATCAATCAAAGCAACAAATATTTTATTTAACAAACTTAAACCAGCGTACACCTTGGAAAGTGTTAAAAATTACAGCTAGAAAAATTCAACAGAAATTAGAAACAAAACCGAAGCTGGACAAACATTTTGACAAGTAAAATTCAAATTCGATTGAAAAAACTTTTCTACAGATTATATAGAGATCTGCAAGATCGCACAAAAATAAAATTTATTCAATTCAGTAAAAAATAAAACATACAATGGAGAAAAAATTATTTTCCGAGTAGCGGCGGCAACTTCTTGGCGAAACAAATTTAACCATATTAATTTCCGAGATTTAACAACAAGTAAATGTTTTTACAATTATGAAGCAATAAAAAAATAACAAATTTCTCCATAAAAAATTGCAATAATTTCAAATATATAAAGGATCAAACGACCTTTCGGCATTTCAAAATCTATAGCCAATAGAACCATCTCGGCAACTTATCCCAATAGATTTATCGCTTGAGCAAGGAGAATCACTTTCCCAAGAATCATTTTTGATCAACTGGATACATGGAGATCCAAGAGTTAGAAGAATTCTTGCTCGACTCCTGATTCTAAGATTCCTGAATCCTCTCTCTTCAATTGAAACCTTCGCGAAAAAACTATCAAAGTTAATCCTGATTGAGTAACAAGAAGAATTAAACCGAGTTCTGCAAAAGTTGAAACTAACACACGAGACAAGAAGAAATTATTAACAGCTATACTCTACCAGGATTTCCGATCCTCGAACTTAGCAGATACGTCAAAACGCAACCAATTACCTCCTAGTAAGAAAAGAAATAAAAGAGTCTAAAACGGCTCTTTTCAGAGCCATTTTTAAACCAACATCAATTAAATAGATAATTGTAAATTTTTATAAATGTAAATGTTAATTTTTTAAATGTTTTTTTCTTTTAAATGCGCATAGCGAGTCTTTAACATTGCTACACGTATTATAATAATACGTTACAAATTTATTTAGATAATTTTTGGTATTGATTAATAACACTAATCGACGTAATTTTTCATTGTTTGAATAAAAGTTTGAATAAAACCATTTCTTATGTATTTTTACATGTTGAACACGAATCCAGTCAGTAAATTGCTGTATCACGTCAGATTTTTTAGAAAAGTGAAGTTAAATGTATCAAAATTAACGTTTTTGACATATTTACGATTCTTTTTACTAGTAAAGTAAATATTTTTTTACTTTTGTTTATACGTCATAAAGTGCCAATTTTTACCTCTAAAATAGACTTTTCTTAACGCTGTATATTTTTTTCGTTGAGTTAATTCCTGCGTAGTCACGCCAAGATTTCAAGTAGAATACAAGATTCCCAAATCCTCTCTTTTCGACTGACCTTTACGTAAAAGCTGTCCAAGTTAATCCTGATTGAGTAACAAAGTCACAAGAACGTCATAATAGCGTCGTAATGACTTTATCACTTCTAACAAGAGAACTTCTCAAAGTATAATATCCCGATTTTAATAAAACTTTACTCACATTTAGGTAACATAATTAAATGATTTTAGAAAATATCAGTTGCGGTAAATATACGGTTTCAAGGGGTGAAATCATCCCTTATGTGCAGGGTTAGCATGTTTTGAACAAAATGTTTAAAACATTGTTGCATGTTTAAAACTTGTTTAAAACAGTAAGCTTTGTTTTAAACACTTTTCTTTTAAACAGTTTTAAACAATAGATTTAAAACTGTTTAAAGCATCGCAAATAAATTATTTGGGAAAAAAATTGTAAAAAGAAAACAAATATTAATAGATAAGTCGCAAAAAATACTTTTTAGTGTTTTATTTATATTTATAAATATTTATATTATACAAACTCACAATCAGTCTCATGTCCAATTTTATCAACCTTAATTTCTTTGTTTAGTGCCTTCACAACTGTTACTTTTGCAGTTTTTTCTGTACCTAATCTGTTTCTTAATTTTGTATGCACTAAACCAAAAGCTGAAAAGAGCCTTTCTATGCTAGCAGAAGAAACAGTATAAAGTTGTGTTATCAAGTCAAATGTTACGGTATTAATATTATTTTCTTAAACGCAGTGCACCATGTTATCGGCTTAATGTTGGCTTAATAAATATAAATTTTTAATGGTTTCCTCGGAAAAAAGATAATTTTTGAACGGAGAAGTATTTGCTCTATAAGACATAACATCAGGAATGGCTGCAGGGTGCTACCAATTGACATATTCTTTATCTAATTGTTCCTGACTTAACTGAAGTCCTCTAAATTGAGGATCGAGCAAATTTGCTAAATAATGTGCAGGCGTCATTGCCATTTTCGCAGAACACAATTAAGACCAGACTCTAAATAATTGTTTTGTTTAAAAAGTTTTATTATTTTGATCAAAGCGGTGAGCAGTAATATAGCGTTACCAACATTATCATTGGAAAAAACCTATTTAATGCTGGCAGAAGATTCAAATATTCGCATAACTCAAAACTATTATATGCTTTTTGGTTATTTAAAAAACAGAAACAAATATCACTGTGCCCCAGTGGTCGAGGTGGTAAGACACCGAGACCGGAGATTCCGGAGGTGCCAGGTTCGAACCCTGGGTGGGGAGTTATTTTTCGCAATAAATTTCTTACAGTTTTTTCAGGGGGGAATGGGTATATAGATGCAAATCAGCATCAAGTATTATATTAAATTAATTAATTTAATATAAATAGTGATATTCCTAATTCTTATTCGACATGCTGTGTTATGACCGAAAATTAATTCGGCGCACATTCTGGTTGAATTCGGAGAAGTATATAAAATCACATAAATAAAAATAAATCAAATAAATAAAAATAAAAGCACTAAGACCTAGCTATGACCGATGAAGGCTTTCTTACTATCATTGTGTTGTTACACTATCGGTCCAATAACATATTTGTAATTAGAAACAAATTGTTTTAAATAAAAAAACAATGTTTTTGTTTAAAATAAAAAAAAGAAACAAGTTTTTTTGCCAACTCTGCTTATGTGTATAGCGGTTTTCAGCTTTTTCCGTTATATCTCGAAAATTATTCGAGATATCAAAAAATGTTTTATACAAAAGATTTACAATAAAATTATCCATATTCATTCACGTTAATAACATTTTTTTTATTAATTATTTTTTAATTAAAAAAAATAATTAATTTAAAAAAATGTTATTAATGCAAATGAATAAATTTTAGTGTAAATCTGTTGTATAAAACATTTCTTAATATCTCGAATAGTTTTCAAGATATAACGGAAAAAATTGAAACTGCTATACTAAAAAAGGATGATTTTACCCCTTAAAACCGTATATTCGCCGGAACTAATATTTTTTTAAATCATTTAATTATGTTATCTAAATGTAGGTAAAGTTTTATTAAAATCGGGGTGCAACACTTCGAGAGGTTTTCTTGTAAGTCAATAAATGTTACCTTTGTGACATCATTATGTCATTGAATAACAAATAAGTGACTTTTGTTATTATGATTTCTGTGTTCTAGCTGAGAAACATTTTGTGCCAAAAATGCAAAAATATTCTGGAATAAAAATTTTAAGAACTGCGTGATGGTTTTAATACCAAAATTTTAAGGTCACAAAATCCAAATCTGAAGTTAGATTTTCGAAATTCAAAACGGTATATTCAATATGGCAGACTAAAAATTTCGATAAACAAATTAACTCGGCGAAAGAAATGTACAGCGTTAAGAAAGACCTATTTTAAAAATAAAAGTTGGCACTTTTAGATAAAAGTAACGAAATAAATGAAAGTAAAAGATATTACTTTGTTAGCAAAAAATCAAAAACATGTCAAAGAAACATCCTTTTTGACACATTTAATTTCACTTTTCTCGTAAACCTAACGTGATAGAATAAAATTTACTTGCTGGATTCGTGTTTAGCGCACAAAAATACATAGAAAATGATATCTTTTATTCAAACGACAAAAAAAATCTTGTCAGTGTAATTGATTTTCAGTTTCCATATACATATTTCAACAATTGTTCATTTAATTTAAAAACATTTTAATTATCATGACAAAATATTAAATATATACTTTCTAATATTACTGCAGTATTGTATTGCAATATTTTTAAAAGATATTTTATATAGCAATGCCACAATATTTTGCAGCATTTTTGTAACATTTCAATATTACAAAGGTGAGTCAAAAATTATCCGAATTTTTACTAGAACACGTCTTTAAGTTAGTCATACTGCGTTCTGAGCAAGCAAGCTTTAAGTTGGCACTACTAAGGTCCCGTGATCAAAGCTGGACCTTGATCGCATCAGTTTCTTTATCGCTACCAGCTTGTAAACCTCGTCAGCCAAACATGAACAGATTATTCGGAGATTCTGCTAACAATTTCTGTTACTAAAAAGGCAACAGATTTCACATAGACTCTGCAATATTTATGATGTCAGCAAACTGCTGTCAGAAAGAGGACTGCATTTAATTCCAGCAGAAATCGAGCAAATAGTGTTGACAAGACTGACAGTCTTGTCTGACAGATTGGCGGTAGAAATGAGTCATAACCTGCGCAACATAATCTGACGGCAGATTGGCAGTAGAAATCGAGATGATTGGTATTTTAACCTGGTACAATCGCTAACTTTAATGATTAATATCTCGGTCAGCGTGACAGAGCGATAAATTTTGCTGCTAAATTCGTTAGTTTCATGTAAAAACGCGTCAAATGAGCCTAATTTCATCAAAATCAGTGAGGAAGACCGTCTCTTTCATAATTACCAAAGAAAGTGATTGATCCATTTTCTTATGCATTTGCTTAATTATTGGATCAATTAATTTCTTTAT
Organism: Solenopsis invicta; assembly: GCF_016802725.1. NCBI lineage: Eukaryota > Metazoa > Arthropoda > Insecta > Hymenoptera > Formicidae > Solenopsis > Solenopsis invicta. The sequence goes on along the minus strand of NC_052669.1, from coordinate 11,846,607 downwards.
GCATATGTTTATGCGATTATGCAAGATTGTCTGGATAGGCCCTTAATTGTCAAAAATGCGTTTGGTGCAATGTGCTAGTGACAACTGTCTTATGGTCCACACTCTATTTATTTTAGGGAAATAACTTTTATTTTTTAATAACATTTAATTTATTTGGCGTTAGTAGCGTAAATACAAAAATAAACATTTACACATAAAAATATATATTATACAAAAAAAACAAATAAACATAAAATTAAGAAATTTAAATCTCGCAAAAGAAACAGAAGATAACGTCTTTCGCAAAATAAAATAATTTCGCAAATAAAAACCTATTGCAGAGTTTTTATCTTTTATTTCAAAAAGACATTGCTGTTACAAAAAATTGATAAATTGTAACACTTTTCTGTAATATTAACTTGGACAGTTACTATTACAAAAAAGTATGGCTAGCAAAAATAGTAAAAAAAAATTGGAATTGGAAATAAGATCAAAACATGAAGAAACATTACTGACGTAAAAAAAACTTTTCAAAACTCAATTTTGCAACCAATTGCAAATAAATTATTAAAAATATTTAATAAATAAATTATTAAAAATTTACTCTAAAAGAGAACTGATTACGCCAATCAATTCTACGGAAAAAATTACTTAAGAAACGTTGCAAAAATTAATTTTGCAACTAATTTGATAATAATAATTAGAAAAGCGTTATATATGTTTCTTAAGTCATTTTTCCCATAGAATAGATTGGAGTAATCAGTTTTCCTCTGCAGTCAATTTTTAGCAATTTGTTTACAATAATTAGTTGCAAAATTTATTTTTGCAAGCGTGCTTTTTACGTCAATAATGTTTTTTCATATTCCGCTACTATTTCCAATTGTTGTTTATTGACTATATTAGTCTGGCCATGAATAGGAACAGGTTTTAATTATTTATATAGTTTATACAGTTTACTTTAAAAATATTTAAGGCTAAATAATCAAAGGGCTAGTGAGAATGTTCGCGCGATAAGTCAACACGTAAGTTTCTTCCTGTTCAAAGCAGATTTAATTCAAATATATTGGGTATACAACTTAGTTCGGTCCGTTTTCAAAATGGCTCTAGGTGCTATAAATGGTTGACGGCCACAGCTGATTTTTTATGTATCGTGAAATGTCAACATCTGTCAACCAAATATTGTTTACAAGCCTTTGAGTTTTGCACAACAAGTTTAATTTTTACTGCATTGAAAATGTCGAGTTTCGTTCCAAATAAGCACCATTTTCGGGAAGTTTTAATTTTCTGTTTCAATTGAAAGAAAAGTGCAGCTGATGCGCATCGAATATTTGTGGACGGGTATAGTGAATCTGCACCATCGGATAAATCTTGCAGAGAATGGTTTCGACGATTTAAAAATGGTGATTTTAGTGTTGAAGACAAAGAGCGTTCGGGTCAATCAAAAAAGTTTGAAGATGAAGAATTAGAAACATGACAAGATTCGTGTCAAACGCAAGAAAAGCTCATAAAAATATTGGAAGTTACTCAACAAGCTATTTCGAAACAAATCAAAACCGCGAGATACATCCAAAAGCAAGAAAATTGGGTCGATCCGGACCCATACGAATTGAAACCGAGAGATATCGGACGACAATTTTGCATGTCCAAAATGTTGCTTGAACGGTACAAAAAGAAGTCTTTTCTGTATCAAATCATTACCAAGGACAAACAATGGATTCACTACGACAACCCGAAACGCAAAAATCGTATGTAAAGCCCGGCCAACCGGCATCAACGCCGAAGTCAAATATCCATGGTGCCAAGGTAATACTCTGTATTTGGTGAGATCAGAAGGGTGTGATCTACTATGAGCTGCTAAAACCTGGTTAAACCATTACGAGAAACTTCTACAGGCAACAATTGATCCGTTTAAAGCGAGCTATAGCCAAAAAATGTACATAATATGCGACCAGACATGAGTCCATAATCTTTCACCATGACAACGGTCAGTCTTATGTTGCTGTTCCGGTTAAAAACTATTTGGAAAATAGCGAATTGGAAGTTCTGGCTCACCCGCCTTATAGCCAGACCTTGCCCCTTCCGACTACTATTTGTTTCAATCAATGAAAAACGCTTTGACTGGAATACGCTTCACTTCAGAACAGGGTATCAAAAATTGCTCGATTCATTCTTGGCTTCAAAAGATGAACGCTTTTTCTGTGATGAAATCTAGAAATTGCCAGAAAGATAGGAAAAAGCAGTGGCTACCAATGGATAATACTTTAAATAAGGTATTAATTCATTTTATCGTTCAAATAAATGCGTTTTTCAAACAAAAAACGGACCAAATTAAGTTATACACCTAATAACTTTTTATTAACGATACCACAAGAGTACTGTTACATCCAAAAGATTCCACGATTTTCTTTTTGCTTTTTTCGTGTAAAAAAACAAAATATAAAATAAAGCGAGGAAATTGTTTTTAAGATTTTAAAACACTGAATTGTCATATCCGGAACAATCCACAATTTCTTTTATAAAAACGCCACCCCTTGGTTATTATAAGAAAAAATTGAACATTATCCCTAAAAGATATAATGCCCAAATATCACATCCGGAGCAATAAGTCCGTTAACAGAAGCAAAAAAAGGAGAAATCGTGCAATGACGAAATTACGAGCAATATTTACCCATTCTAACAATGATCCATAAAAACGAATAAAGCCAGGACTTAAAAAGAAGAAAAACCTAAATGATATTTAAGTCTGGCGACAATAAAAGATAAGATTGAATTGCAACGCCGGACAGAAACTATAAAACTATAAATAAACTACAAAAAAAAGTAAATGGTAGTTTACCTAAAGACGAATTTATTGAAGCATTGACGATGGTCTTGAACTCGACCTATTTTTCTTTTAATGATCTTATTTGTAAACAGAATTTTGGGACACCCATGAATTCTCCCCTCTCGCCAATTATTGCGGATTTAGTCATGCATAATTTAGAAGAACGGGCCCTGGAGAAGGTGTACCCCCTTTTTACGTAAGATATGTCGATAACATAGCTATGTCCATACTACGACATTCTGAGGATTTTGTCTTAAACATTTTTTCAACTCTTTCCACCCTAGGTTACAATTTACATTGGAAATGGGTAGTGACACACTTAATTTTTTCAATGTAACCTTGATAAAAAGACACACACACATAGAGTTCAATTGGTATCACAAACCCACATTCTCTGGAAGTTACCTTAACTTTTTATCGCAATACCCTCTCTCACAAAAAATAGGTACAATTATGGGCATGGTGGACAGGGCAATTTTATTGTCATAGCCGGGTTTTCAACGTGAAAATTTGAGATTGATTATCGAAGTCCTGGATAATAACTATCCTTTGAACTTAATCTTCAATACTATCAACACAAAACTGGATTTCTTGTTTAATAGATATAAACGAGATGCAACGTGTTCTATCACTGAAACATTGATTGACGGTACGAAAAATAATAGATGGTTTATCATCCCGTACATTCACTCCATATCGCATAAATTTAAAAATATCAGTAAAGATCTCAATTCCAGAATCTCGTTTTTCAGTTTCAATAAACTGAGTACAATAATTAAAGCACACAAGGACAAGCTCCCTGACTTATCTCAAAAAAACGTGGTTTACAAAATTTCATGCAAAAATTGTGACGTTTCGTATGTGAGACAAACACGTAGACAAATAAAAACGAGAATTTCCGAACACAAAAACCACATACTATAAGATGGAATACAAACACCGATTCGGTTATTATGGAACACAGGTTAAACAGCAACTACGACTTTGATTGGAATAATATTGGATAAAGAACCTTTCTGGGAGAAGCGCCTGATTTCTGAAATGCTACATATAAAATGCCAAAACAACGGGCTAAATAGACAAGCGGACACTAAATATTTACACCATGCCTATACTTGTATCCTCGATAGATTATAACGGTCCGATTTATTATTTGTGTATTTATTTTCAAATGTTCGATCTCATTGCCGACACTGCTTACGAACGGAGAGCAGTATCGCCTTGACGGTGACACAGGCGAGATGTGTTATCTGTACGCTGTTACATAATTGTCATTTCATCTTATAATGTTATTTGTATATTTATTCTTGTGCGTTTAATATGTACGAGGTGTGTTCAAAAAATTTTCGTTTTTTGAAAAAAATATTTATTTATTCGTCTACATTAATGTTGTCGCCTTCAAAATAGTCACCATTAGATATTATGCACTTATGCCAGCGCTTCTTCCAATCCCCGAAACACTTCTCAAACTCGATCTTTGGGATAGCCTTTAGCTCTTTCAGCGATGCGCTTTTTCGTCTCCACTGGGACGATTGAGCCTTAGTTTCGACGTCATATCCGTAAACCCATGTTTCGTCACCTGTTATAACACGTTTCAGTAATTGTGCATCGTCGTTGACTTTATTTAATGACTCCTGAGCAACTTCCATTCGCCGCTGTTTTTGTTCAAAATTCAACAACTTTGGAACAAATTTTGCTGCCACGCGTTTCATACCCAAAACATTCGAAAAAATGTCATGGCATGAGCCAATTGATATGCCAACATCATCAGCGACTTCTCTGATTGTGATTCGGCGATTGTTCATAACCATTTCTTTCACTTTTTCGACGTTTTCATCGGTTCTTGATGTGCTGGGGCGTCCTTGGCGTTCGTCATCTTCAACGTCTTCACGGCCATCTTGGAAACGATTATACCACTCGTAAACTCTTGTTTTACTCATAGCAGACTCACCATAGGCCTTTGTTAACATTTCACACACTTTGTTACACTTTATGTTATTTTTTACGCAAAATTTGATACAAATTCTTTGATCCATTTTTTTTCAGAAACGAAAATCGCCGAGCTCATAAAAACACGTGTAACCTTAGCGGCTGCCACAGACAAAGTAAACAATGAATACAGCTCAACATGTCAGCATACTTCAGGGGCATGTATACCAATATAAACAAAAAAAAAATTTGACTGTCGGACTCTCCAAACCCACGAAATTTAAAAATTCCCGTTACTTTTTGAACACATCTCGTATCTGCTCCTTGCTTTACATGGTAAGTTTTTATAAGTTTTATTTAACATCTTAACTTATTAGTCATGGTAGTGTTACATATTATTTGTTGGTCACGCTTTAGAATTTCAATTTCACTCGAATGATCACCCGATTGTGACTCATTAAGATCTAAGACCACACCATGTGAAGAGGAGGTTTTCTGACTTTGATTTTATTGCTAAAGAAGACTTGAAACAAGGTCGAAACGTCTTGAATCCATTTGGAATAAACTCAAAAAATATACGCACCAACATCAGCGTCTTAACTCTCATTACCCCTCTCTCAATTCTAAAAACTATAAATCGAAATTTACCTAACCCTGGCTTTGCTTGTTTGATCGCATGTTTCATCACAAACCAAAAGATGATTTATGTGAAAACCGAGTCACAAACAAACGGACGCAGCGATATAAAAAATCAGAATTGAACCTTCCGGGAAGAAAAATCGTAGATAGCAAATCCCTTAAGCGATTGGGTGACGCAACTGCTCGCCCTTCTTAAAGTTAAGAAAAATCAGGAGAAGATGGAAAACTAGCCAACAAAATCATCCAAAAGAATGATTGGTAGAGAGCGTTTGTGAAATATTCAACGAACAAGCCCGAAAGCTTTAACAACAAATAAGCTACAAGAAAAGAGAGAAATCTAAAAAATCTTTACCCAACCAATCTTTACCCCCCACGCCCTTTCTTAAACCCTATAAAATGTAGAACTTTCTGATGCTCCGGTATCATTATCATTATTTTTCAAGATTCAAGATCCAAGATTCTTATTCTTAGTTTCAATCTAGAGTCGAAGCTGTGTGCGTTATTTTAAAATTGTTTTGAACTTAGAATCTGTGCGCAAGACGCAGACCGTCTAGTTTCAAGATTGTTCTCCATCAGCAACCTCCAAAGATCAGAAAACGTCATTTCTCTGCTAACATAACTAAGTTTTTCACTCTTTTTTCCAGTTATTGTTCAATTTTCCATTCAACTCGCCAGGAATCAATCACTAATAATCACAGCCGTTCATGTTCCAACTCCTCGCTCCCAATATTATTATTATTATTATTATTATTATTATTGGTATCAAAATTTTCTCTTCGGATTAATACAGCAATTCCCATTTAAAACAATTCCCGATTTTCTCTCTAAATATTTCTTAAATCCCTGTGCAAATATAAATGTTTTGTTTCTATGCTTAAATCTTAAGTTTTAATTTGATTTAATAGTTAAACTCCGTAAATATGAATCTCAACGCATAATTATGAATTCATTAAGGAACAATTTAATTTCATCTCCTCCTCATATACGGACTTACTATACTATTAAAATTCAGCTTTACTAATTAACTACTTTGTAATAATTTCAAAAATAATAATGTTATAGTTTAATTTCTCTTTTATTCAGATATAGCGTATTTCCTATTGATAATAAATAACGTATGCTACTTTTAACTTTTCAAATAATCATTAATTAATTTCTTTTTTTTATCTTTATAATTATGTACTCTAATTTTAACTTTTCTAACGATTACTTAATTATAACAAACAATAATTGTCTACGTTACGCTAATCTTATCAATTAATCTCTTATAATAGCAATGTACGCGAGTTTTGAATATCAAAATATATAGTTAAATTTTAGTCTTAAAAGGGCTTTAATTTAGTTAACCCCTCTTGTCACCTTTCCTCCTAACTAAAAGATCACGCTAAGTCCGATCCCGAGTTAAAGAAATCTAACTCTCTGACTCAAATCAGGACCAACGATCGCACGACTTTCAAAAAGACGTTAAAGCATGTTTTCATACGCTAATCCTTATTTCAAAGTCCCTAAGTGCATTCGCCCTCGTGCCTTACGCCCAATCAGTACGACCACAAGTTAAAGCATTTGTTGCGACCTTTCTTGCCTTGCCCGTACTACAGGTAGCCTACCCTTTCTACCTTTCTTTTAAGGCTAGACGTAACAGTACGATTTGTTCAGTGTTAGCATATTAGGTTATTGTCTCTTAGGTTCGAATCCAGCCAGCGCCAATGCGTATTCAAAAATTGTAAAATAATGCGTAATTGTAATTAGTAAAATAGAATATATGCAAATTAGATTAACATATAATAAAAATAAGAATAAAATTTGCCAAAAAACTGAAAAAAAATTTATAATAAGTGTTTTTTGTGTACACATTTACAGACAGAAACAGATAGAATTCGCAGTTGTCTATCCGTTTTTACAGACAGAAACCAATAAATTGCGAAACACACTCTATCGATTTCTGTCTGTAATTACGGATTAAGAAACGCATAGTAAAGCAGACAGATACGGATAGAATACGTTTTCCGTTTTTATCTGTAATTTTTACCAGGAGAGTGACGTCACAATTTAAGAATATGCAATATAACATGGTTTGCTTAATTTCTACTGCCAGCGTAACGTCAAATTCTGTTAGCATGGGGTGCTCGATTTGTGATGTCAATTTGCCGTCAGATTATATTACGCAAGTTATGCTTGAATTGTGCCGCCAATCTGACGTCACGTCCTCTCAGCACGGGGTGCTCGATTTGTGCTAACAATCTGTCGTCAGATTGTGTTGTACAGGTCTTGCTCTAATTCTGTCGCCTATTTGGCGACATGTGCTGGCAGCACGGCGTGCTCGCCTGGTGCTGTCAATTTTACTGACATAGGATATCAACAGGATCTGTCAACAGAACGTAAGCAGAATTTGAAATCAGTTGAGTTCAATCTGCTAACACGTCTTGATCGAATCTGTCAGCCTGCCGACACAGTGCTAACATTTTGTTGACTGGGAATATGGCTGCTACGCTAAAAATTTGCACCAAGGAGAAACAGAGAGCTGTGATACGATTTCTTCAGTCGGAAGGAGTAAAAAGTGCTGAAATTTATTGGAGGCTTTCAACACAATGCGGGGACAGTGCTTTACCACGCAGAAGTGTACCTGCATGGATTGAAAAGTTTAAAAGTGGACGCACAAGTGTGACACACGAAGAGGGAGCAAGACGCCCATCAACTTCCACCACTGACAAAAAAGTTCAGCAAGGTCAAAAATTGATATTAGCAAACCGGCATATTGTTTTAAAAGCCTCCAATAAATTTCAGCACTTTTCACTCCTTCCAACTAAAGAAATCGTATTACAGCTTTCTGTTCCTCCTCAGTGCAAATTTTTAGCGGAGCAGTCATATTTACACGCTCGTAACGGTAAACAAACAACAAACTGACCCGATCAAGGTCCAGCTTTGATTATAAGACCCCAGTAGTGCTAACTTAAAGCTTGCCGGAACGCAGTGTGACAAACTTAAAAATGTGTTCTAGCAAAAGTTCGGATAATTTTTGACTCACCCTCGTACAATAAAATATTTACACAATACTTTTGCAATCTTTCTGTGCTAAATAAGTGCAAATTATTACTTTTTCCTTACTTCAAATTCACAGTTCTATGTGTGCACGTATCGACTGAGCCCTGCACATAATCCTTATATCCACCCACTGCTTCCACCAAAGGGTTTATAAAATTGTCCAAGAATCTATGTAGCCTCAATCTTACTATTAGTTTCAGCAAAAACGTTCTGTGATATAATCGAGTAGTTCGAAACTTTGCGAGAGTTCCAGCAGGTATTATATCGACATACAATGTAGTATCCATAATAGAACCATTTTCGTACAGTTTCATAATAGGTAAAAGGAATGTGTCAGCTGTATCCTTTGGCCCCAATGTTCTGCGACAGAAAATAACTTGTATAGCATAAAATATTAATAAAATATTCCAGCAATGTTACAGCAACATTTCTGTAACGTTATTGTTTGCTGAAATGTTGCAACATTACTACATATATTTTATAACATTCCATGTTATATGATACAATATTCCGAGGAAAAAAAAAATGTAACATTTTTTGTCAAAAAGATAGAAAATTGCAATGTACTTACTTTGCAATAGGATCAAAAAGATGCCACACTGCCAAAACTGCGGTATAAGGTTCCTCCATGATTTGTACTACGTGAGGCACTATCAATTGCAAAGTAGCCTCTCTCATACCATCAGCATAAGATAATAGTCGTTCTAATTCTCTAGCGATCGCTTTTACTTTGCACTCGCTAATTTTGCATAAATACTTAGTTTTTGTTTTTACCGTAAAATCTACATCGTCATCGATCTTCATAATAGAATTTAATTCTCGTACCAGACCATTATACTCTTGCAACATTTCCACAATATTATATAAGTATTGACAATATTTGGAAAACGGAAATAGACTGCCAGATAAAATTGGTTGAAGAAATTGATGGGCGGATGGTGGTGGAAGGCCCATATATGTTATTGTTGGATAACGAAAAAGATTTTCATTTATCTAAACATAAAATTTGTCACATATATTTTAATAAATTCTACAATATGTATCTTAATATATAACATATAAGATTTTTCAGAGTTATAAATAAAGGAGAAAAGGGTATAACGACAACTATGGACATTATGGCTACTCCCATTATTTCCGTTATTAGGTGACGAATTCTAATAATTGTTTATGGAATTATTCAATTAGTAGCCCGTCATTTTTTAGTGGCTAATATACTAATGCGTAATAGCTAACAATTGCTATAAGGCATTTTTACTTTTAAGCACTTCTGAACTTTTTCAAGGTACATTTTAGCACCTAATTATACATAATTCCTCATTGTTTTTAAACTTGAGCGTATTATTACACTCGTATGTACATTGGAGTGTTTTCTTAACTTTATATTATTTAACTTTTTAGAGAATAAAACATAGAAAATGCGAATCAAACGCGATAGTTGGTGCGTCAATAATAATAGTACATGTATTTCGCTATTAGTACATAAATATTATGTATACAAATATCGGACACGTTTCGACTTCCCTTAAAGTCATATTTCAGTAATTCCATTAAAATGACCGTTGTGTGACGTAGTGGTCGCGTTGAATAAAAGAAACAAACATTTCAAGCCCGGCATACGTTATCTCCGATTCGAGGGCGAGAAATTGACACGCCGTGTAGTCGCTTTTTCGTGTATAAAAATTCAAAGCAAATTTTTCACATTATGGTCCATCAATGTTGAAAAAGACTAATGAGAGTCAGCGCTGTTGACAATGCGTACAAAGATTACAATTTACAATAACTTTGTTTATTCTATACAAATTTGCAATACAAATTTGAACGTTTCGACTCTCTTTGGAGTCATTTTCAATATAAAACAAATTTCAACTAACATAATATAATAGTAATAATTAATTGTCTGGCCATCGTTGATCCAATATTCGACTAAGTCATATAATTTTGTAACAAAATAATGTGTTTTTTTAAACTAAATCAAATTTTTTAAAATTATTTTTAGGCTAGCTATATCATCATCACTTTATTCTTCCGCCGATTATGCAGTTATATTTTTATAAATCACGTCTTAAGTAATAAATATTTCATTACTATAGAATCTGTTAAACAATATTTTGACAAATATAATCGTTCTAGTTTCAAAATAAAATATTAATTATAAACAAAGTTATTTAATAAAATAAAAATAGGTGCCATATTACCCTCTTCTCCTTTAAACATTTTACTGACTAATAGAACTCACAGAAATAAATAAAGAATATTGATTCCTTTATAGTGTATGTAGTATACGTGCACAGAAAAAAGATGTATCACCATTGTGTACGTAGTATAGTATGCATATTTAAAATAAAACCGATTATCCTTTTGTCATTTGTATGAAACAAGACATCCTTTGATTTTAGAGATTTCTAAATATAAATATATCAGAATTTCAAAATTTAAAATGACGGATCTAATTTGGAAAAATAGCAAAATTTGAAAAAATAATTAGATTTTATAAAAATAAATACTCTTGTTACTGAATCAAAAGCGGGTTTTTAAGTAGTAAATTTAAAAGTGAACCTTACTTAGTGCTGGACCTTATTTGGCTCAAATACCTAACATATCAGAATTTTGTTATTCTAAATGATCAAATTTTGCTGAAAAGACTTTACTGAAAAGGTTTTATTTGATGTATTTTATACATAATTTTAGCTTGTTACATCAAACAACCTATATAATATTGTTATCACAAATTATTTTGAATTGATATTTCACCCTACTGTATTTTAGGGTGGATCCGGATCCAGGATATGGGACCGATTGGACACCACCACTCACAGCGGCTGATGCCTAGAGTTTTTCCGTTGGTTGGGATAGATAAGTCAAGATGATTGGTTTGGTGTCCAATTGAGCTGTGTTCAAACGGATGTCACCCTGTATTTTAACTTTTGATATTCTAACATAAGATTTTGATTCAATGAGCTTGGATTCCCTAAGATGTCAATTTTGATCTTTTTTCAATTTAACCTTTAAACACATCATAGGGTCTGGAAAACCCTCCTGAAAAAAAACTTCCGTAACATTTTATTTTAATTAACCAATGAAGTTGATCAACCACAGCAAAAGTTAACACATTCAAACACAGTCTCAAACTCTCCTTCTGGGTATGGATTATGTAACTTTTTCCCTAGGGCGAAAAGGTAAAAATGAAAAATTTCGCCTTTAACTTCAATAGCAAAAAATTTCACTTTTCACTTTTCCGCCCTAAAGAAAAAGTTACATGATCGCTGCCATGAGTAAAGTCGAAAAGTGTCGAGTTTGTAAATGGAAAGCAAAGTGTGTCGCTTTATGTTAAAAGTGTCGTCTGTGTTCTCTAAAAAAAAGCAGCCTTTGTCATCCGCCATTTAATGGGTTACCTTACTTCAGCCAATCAAAAGTAAATGGGTAATAACCAGACTCTGCTTTTCTAGGGATTTCTAATTATAACTAGGGACAAGTGTATTATTAGCAGATAAACTTTTTGTCATTTCATGTATGTATAACAATTTTCCTTTTTCATTATATCGTTACTTTTGTATTCATGTGTGCCTGATCAAATGTAAGTATTACTTTTGCACGTACTTGGCCCTTTTATTCAACGCGCATAATCCTGAGGTCATTCAGCGTTTCTCGTCAACAACCACGCTGATAAATGTCTTTATATTACCGCCTAACAGGTTATGAGTCCAATAAACTTTTTTTTAAAATGGCCGACAGTTTGTGAATTTTTTTCGCGAAACGGTTCAAACTGGTAGACATGGAAGCAGTTGATGCAGATGCTTCTGAAAAGAGAGGATCTGTAAGATATTCTCGAAAAACCAAAGCCAGAGAAAACGGATCCGATGTACGAGAGAAACAAGATAGATCGCAAAGCGCGTCCTACTATGGGTTTGTTTTTCGAAACAAATCAGTTAAAATGACAACTGCAAAAAATACGTGGTCGGCGCTCAAAGCTTATCATGAGCGGTGTCTAAGAGGTACTGCTATTAAAGAAAATGTCCCGGATGGACTTGGCAAAGGCGGAAGTTTAGACAAGCACATAATGGATATGAAAGAAATCTTCGACCAGCTTGGCGACGCAAGGCAAGATTTGGATGAGCCATTCAAGATAACTATGATTCTGGCAAGCCTGCCGGATACATACAAAAGTCTCACTCAAGCACTAGAAAGTTTACCAAAAGAGGATTTAATACTGGTCTTGTTAAGTCAAAACTCTTAGATCAACATTTAAAACGTGTTGCAAATTATGTATCAAATACAGAGAAAATAAAATCTGAAGTGAGAAACAGTAAGCTAGAAAAGACCTGTTTTTTTCGTAAGAAGGCAAAGCACTTTCATAAAGATGCCAAAAGTTTTTGACTTTAACCTATAAAACACGTAAACACATTTTCTGAAAGACTTTTTCAACTTTGAGAAATTAACTTTAGTTCCAATTAATGTTTTTCAACAATCTTTTTTTTGAATAAAAGTTCAGAATTTTAGAAATGTGACTGTACAATCAACATTGCCGAAAAATAATTTATTGTAAAGTTATATAAAAGAAACTATTGAACAAAAATAAAAATTGTTCAAAAATTCACTTTTCTTATAAAAAATTATATCTTCGTAACAAAAAAACTCAAAAATTTTAAAATACGTTTTAAAGCTAAAAAGTCATACTATCAAAAAAATCTAAAGTTACAAAGTATATGCAAATGGCATAGGCAAACAAACCTGTTCAAACGTGTTTTGTCCGGTTTTTTTTCCGGTTTACATAAGATTACTCACAAAAAAGTTACACTCACACATAATGATGATCTCACAGACTCCAACAAAATTTTGCTGCCGTGTCTTACAAATTCTAGTTAACCAATAAAGTTGAACAACCATATCAATTGAAAGAGGAGATTCCAATCTTGTTTCATCCCCTGGTCCAAACTTCTTATCTTATTCCGTTTTCACACAGCAAGCATTCCGAAACATCATAGGAGGAAGTTTAAAACTTCAAACGCACTGTGGGTCTCCTTGACCCCTTAATGCGTTAAAGGATTGAATAAAAAAAGAAAAATCCAGTAATAAACAGAACAATCAAACAAAAAAAAGGGCAAAACATGCTCAAGATTTAAATAAGGCTGTGTTTCTTAACTGGGAGAACACATGATGTTTGGATTATTGACAGCGGCGCAATGTGTCACATGACAAACAATAAAAGTTTCTTCTCTGTGTTCACTGTAAGCACAAGGTCTGACGTAACTGTGGCGGACGAAAAACAAAAGTTGTGGGTTTTGGCGGAGAAATGATCGTCGGGATAAATGGTGATGATAAACCTGTAAATATAACTTTGAAAAGTGTACTTTACGTCCTGGAATTTGAGGGAGGACTTCTGTGAGCCGGATTGTAAATAAAGAATACGATGTGAAGTTTAGCGAAGTTAATTATAAAATTCTGAAAAGTGTTGGAAATGTAATGGCTGTAAACAAAAAAGTCGGAAATTTATATCGACTGAAAACAGCGAACCAAACATTAAAGGCCAACATCATAAAAAATGTCAACATACCTGGCATTGGAGGCTTGAATATCGAAATCCGGAGACTGTAAAGACAATAACGGCAAAGAATCTGGCAAATAAATTTAATGTTACGGATTGTGGAGCACGTAACGTCTATAAATATTGTATTAAAAGAAAACTTGCCCATAAACCTTTTTCAAAGACGGCAGGTAAAAAAATAAAACAGTCATTGGAATTAGTTCATACAAATCTCTGTGAACCTATATCAAGAACAATGCCTGAAGGTAATAAATATTTCATGATTGATGATTATAATCATTATACCGTAATTCATTTGTTAAAAGCAAAATCGGAAACAACAAGTAAAATACGCATTGCCTTCAATGAACGAAAAATCTGTCTGGACGAAAGGTCGCCACTGTTCGATCGGATGATGGAAAAGAATATGTCGGCAAGGAATTACAACAGTTTTACGAATCCGAAGAAATAAAGACTCAGTTTATAACTTCTTATTCGCTTCAACAAAACAGCGTAACTGAATAAAAAAATAAGAGTCTGACAGAAATGGCAAATTGCACGCTGATTGATGCTCTCCTTAAGTACTGTGACGAGGTTGTAGAGTATCTTCCAAATAGATTATCTTCCTGTGGAGCGCACACCATATGAATTATGAATAAACATAAAATTGTATTTTGAAGGGATGCATGTGTTTGGATATGAAGCGTACGTACATGTTCCAAATATAAAGCAGTTAAAAATAGAAACAAAAGCGCGGAAGCTACTATTTGTTGATTATTAGAATGAGCATAAAGGATATCGTTTTCTGGATCGCGACATGACAGAATAATTATAAGTCGCGATGCTCGATTCCTCGAATTAGAAAATAGATCAGAATAGTTAGCAAAATTAGAGAGTTCGTCTGAACAAAAAACAAAATAAAACTACTAGAGATAAAACTGACGAAACAAAAAGACTCAGAAGAAACTCCTTTACAAGATGCAAGTCAGAATCAGATAACTTTCAGATAATTTTCTGCGATTTCAATATTTTATCTGTGGGTAATCCAGAAATGTTGCAACCAGAATTAAATAGGTGGAATCGTCGAACTAAAGAAATATTATCTAAATGTTACACAAATTTCGTGGTTGATGTAATGGAACACACTGAGAAAGAGTCAGTTGACTACAGAGGTGGCCATGAATGTGTCGGAATGACGTGCAGCTATGAAGAACGAGTTGTTTCACACAAAGAAAATAAAACGTGAGATGTTGTTCCTCTACCTGCTAAGAAGGAGTCTATAGGATCGAAATAGGTTTTCAAATTAAAACAGAATGAGAGCGGCAAGATAGTAAAATATAAGGCTTAGATTGTGGCTCAGGGCTATAATCAACCGTACGGGATCAATTATGGAAAAGTATTTGCTTCGGTTACTAGAAAAACGACCTTATGAGCATTGTTAGCTATGGCAAGCAAAAAAATATGATACTCAAGCATCTGGACGTCAAGGCCGCTTACCTTAATGGAACAGTTGAGAAGAAGCTGCACATGCGACAACCATTTTTTTTGTAAGAAGAGGAATATGTATGAAGAGAAGCATCTATGGTTTGAAACAATCAACCAGATGTTAAAACCAAACACTACATACTATTCTTTTAGACCTCATGTTCAAGCAATGCAACTCGGATCCTTGTCCATATGTAACGTATAATCAAAAAATAATCTTTCTATTAGTATACGTCGATGATATGTAAATTGGCTATACAAAAGAATCCGATATCGATGATATTTATAGAGATTTAAAGAAACATTTTAAAGTAACTTGTTTCGGTCTTATAAAATATTTTCTAGAACATAAAATTCGGTTCGAAAAAGGTCATACTATACATCTAATTATATTGAGAATATTGTTGACAGATTCGGGATGAACGTTGCCAATCCTTCAAAAATTCCAATGAATCCTGGTTACATCACAAACGGAGAGTTATTTTAGGATGTAACATTGTATCGTAGTTTGGTGGGAGCTTTATTTTATGTTGCTATCAATACTCGACCAAACGTAGCTATGAGTGTTGGGTTACTAAGAAGAAAAGTTAGCTCGCCTTCTAAAGCAGACTGGATAGCAGAAAAATAAATTCTTCTATATTTAAAGGGAACAAAGAATCTAAAACCATGTTTTGTAACTGGAGACGGATGGAAATTAACAGGAACAATCTTTGATTCAGATTCGGAAGGAGATTAAGATAATGAACGTTTCACTACTGGATATATTTTCTTCTACAAAGGAGAACCAATTGCCTGGATGAACAAAAGATAGATATGTATATCTTTGTCATCAATAGAAGCAGGTTATAATGCCCTTGCTGCATATCAAAAAACTATTTAGTTACAACGATTACAACAGACTTGGAGCAACTGATTGATGGGCCAACGATCATTAATGAGGATAATCAGGATTGTCTAAAATTTATCAAGTTTGAACGCAAGCCAGTGCTCAAGTGAAACATATTGACACTAAGGAGCATTTTATCCAAGAACTTTGCAACCAAAATCAGACAAAATTCTCATACTGTCTAACGACGGAAATGCTAACTGATGGATTAGCAAAAACCTTGGAAACTTCAAATATTATTCGTTAATTGGATCGAGTTATCTTAGAATAGGATAACGGTCATTAAGGAAGAATGAGTCTAGAATTGGAAAATTTAGCGTTTCGAGTGGTTTCTTACATTTTTTACGTATAAAACATGTATGAAACGAATAGAATAGATTGTACACAAATCTTTAAAAACCCATCGTATAATATTCAATACAATAAACATAATTAGTTTTGCGCTTTTGCGTAATATACGATACTCACAATACTGGAAAGCGTTATTTGTCTTTTTTTAGTATTTGAGAAATAACAAAATAAAATAAAGTCTGTTTGCTGGCAATTTTTGCACTAACACTGATAGCAAATATTTTAAAATAATTTTTAATACTTAGGAAAAATTAAATCAATTTTTATAATTATTTATTAATTGCTACAAAAAATTAAATTTTCAATTAAAATAAGTAATAAAAATTTGTATTTGTCTTGAAATAAATCATAGACATAAATTAATTAAATGTTTAATTAATAAAATAAATCTATTAAAATAAATTATATATAATTGTGATTAATTTAATTAATTGATTGAAGATGATCAACTATTGCTGATTAAAACATTTATCGATAACTATTAGTTTTAATCACAGCATTAATTAAACTTATTACTATTTTTTACTTTATTTATCAATTACCATTTAAATATCTTTTGGATATGACAAACACATATTTTAAATTCATAATAATAAAAATTCGTACAAAGCATAAATATAATTTTTAAATATGAGTATAACAATTACGGTTATTTTTTTAATTAATGATGATTGATTTATTTATTGCAATAATTGATTAAATAAATCATAACTCTTTATATACACACATACGCGCACACGTAGACGCACACATGTTAGGGTCAGTTAAATGAAAACGAGACAGATTGTATAATAAGCATGGCGCGGACATTGGCAACCCTTTCTATGTGTTTATGAACGTGACATCTATTGGGAATTAAAGGAGAACAACGCGAATGGTCATCGTTATGTCATTTATTTGTTAGACATGCTCAAAGTTAGGTCAACACGTTATGTGTGCGTCCGACATCACTATGGAGGTCGGGAAAGAAGAACAGCGAGATGTAGTGCGGTTTTCGACTGCGAAAAGAGTGACAGGAAGTGCAATTCATGCCCAAATGTTTGCTGTGTAATTTGAACAAATCGTTTATTCCACGCAAACACACGCACACGTGACATACTGTGTTCGCCATACACAGCAGATATTTAGGCATAAATTGTACTTCCTGACATACCTGACGCAATCGAAAACCGCACTACACCTCGCTGTTCTTCTTTCTCCATAGTAATGTCAAACGCACACACAACGCGTCGATCTCACTTCGAGCACGTCTAACAAACAAATAATACAGCGGTGAATATTCGCGCCGTTTTCTTCTAATTCTCAATAGAGGTCACGTCCATGATGTAAGAAACAAGGTGAAACAAAGCTCATCGTCGGCGGCTCGATGCGCAGTAAGAGGCGTGGCTCGATGTGGTAAGCCAATGAAATTTGGGTCCAAATATATCCGCGCAATTTGAATACGAAACAATCATATGTAGTCACACGTACTTAAAATGTAGATGTTATTAAAAAAAATAAATATAAAAATGTAAAAATACTTGACATTTATTATCTTTAATACAAATTACTGTTGCAATAAACACTGTTGTTATAAACATGAAATACAACAATTTAGCCATACACATAAGCTCATTCTTAGCTCATTCTTTAGCCATACACATAAGCTCTAACTTTCCAAATTTCTTCTAATCCAAGTTTAAAAAATTTAAAATAACAATTATCACAATTTTCATTAATGTACAAAGTCTCAACTTTACCTTCACCTTCTTCTTTTTTTAAGTAGCTTTGAATTTCTCTGATTCACCGATTATCTCCGATTCACGTATAAATACAAGTATAAATACGCCCCAAGACCGTAGCCATATTGAATCTCAAAATTTGGACCCACTTCTGATTGGTCTAGAGTATGGTCTACTGCGCATCTGGTTACTTGTTTCACCTTTCTTCTTACATCATGGTCACGTCCATAAACACACAGAAAAGAGTTGCCAACGTCTGGGCCATGCTCGTTATACAGTCCGTCTCGATTTCATTTGACTGACCCTAATGTGTGTGTGTGTGTGTGTGTGTGTGTGTGTGTGCGCGCGCGCGCGTGTGGGAGTGTATGTGCGTGCGTGTGTGTGTGCATGTGTTGTCATTAATTTTTTGTTAATTTAACTAAGCAGCTTAATTAAATAATTATACAAACTCGTCTGATAATTATAATGATTTTATTACTTAACTACATTAATCATGATCATATGTTTAAATTTTTAGTTATTTTAGCTAACAAAGAAATTGATTAATGCCTACTGATTTTCAAATACAAGAAAGTTTAAACATTTTCCAACGCATATGTATACAAGAAGCAAATATGTTGAAGCAAAAAATTTTTTTTAAATTTGCTTTAAACATATTTATGTTTTTAACAAATTTTCAAATCCTGCAATTGCCAACAGTTTAAATTTTAGAAAAAAAAATTTCAATTGAAATATATTCCTATTTCACAGTATAAAACTCTTTTTTTATCTATTTCTGTAAGTTTTATTTGTCTATAAAATTAAATTTTATATACAGGATGGAGGAAAAGTACCGGAACAGCAAAATAACTCAAAACTAAGCATTTTAGAAAAAAGTGTTTCAGATAAAAGTTGTAGGATTTCAAAAAATCTATTTATTAATATTATTAGTTTGACTTTAGATGGCGTCGCCAAGGTTAGATTAAAATCATATTAACTTTTTTAAATGGAATACCCTATTTTTGATTTCAGAATCTAATAGCTGTTGTCAAGACCTTTCCAAAACTTTACAAGAAAGTTTATTTTCGTTGAGTATTTTCCGAATTGTGAGGCTTAAAAGCTACAGTGTACTGTAACTTTCAAGCGTCATAACTCAGAAAGTATTTAATAAAACAAAACTTCTGATTGAAATTTATAGAGTTACAATGGTATCATACAATGTACACATAACACCAATAACACCAATTTTGCCATCCCCGTGGTGCGAGCGAAGGGGGGGGGGGAACAAAAAAATCTTAAATGAAATGTGGGGTCGTATGAGGAATCGTTTGAAAGGGTTTTTCGAGAGCTGTCTCGTACTTGCAATTTATGTCGAGAGTAGTCGCGGTTCGCGTAATTCAAGGAGCGGCATCCACTGTCTAATGATCCATGCTCACTTAATTGGACAACCGATAAATCAAAGCATGAATTATTCCCAAAATCTTAGCCCTGCGGTTTATCGATAGCGCACATGCTCTCAGTTCTTTGTTTTCAGATTCGTGCTTACAGTTTGGATCACGAATACGGCTGAAATTTATTTCAATATCCCCACATTGTGAAATTAATTTCACACGACCCAACATTGCATTTAAAATTTTTTCGCCCTCCCCCTTTCCCCGCCCTCAAGGGATAACAAAATGGGCGTCTGTGATGTTATGTGTAGATTGTGTAATACCATTGTAACCCTATAAATTTCAATCAAAAGTTATTTTTCATTAAGTACTTTTCGAGTTATGACGCTTGTAAGTTACAGTACACAGTAGCTTTCAATCCTCACAATTCGGAAAATACTCAACAAAAATAAACTTTCTTGTAGAATTTTAGAAAGGTCTTAACATCAGCTGTTAAATTCTGAAATCAAAAATAGGTTGTTCCATTAAAAAAATTAATGTAATTTTGATCTGACCTTGGCAACGCCATCCAAGGTCAAACTGATAATATTATTAAATAGATCGTTTAACCCTTTTATCTGGAATACTTTTTTCTAAAATGCTTAGTTTTCAAAATATTTTACTGTTCCGGTACTTTTCCCCCACTCTGTATAATAGAAAGATTTCCTACAAAAACCAGACGTGTCTATCTTACTTTAAATCTAGATTATGACGCCAAATCATTCTGTATAAGTAATGTCACATCGCGAACAATTTTGTTTCGGTAAGAATCAAACAAAAATAAGAAATACTAATATTATTAACAAGTATAATAAATATAAATAGAAATAAATAGGTAAAAATAAACTTTTTGCAACAATCAAATAAGTCCAGAGGATTTTTTTAATTTTCTTTTTTCTTTCCTAATATAAATTAATATAATGAATATTTTAAATGGTTCATCAAAATACATTAGGCAACAAAATTATTGCAACACTTATTCATACCAAAATTTTGCACAATTTAAATTATCATAACTTTGTTAAAAATTATTGTACTTGAATTTTTTTTATTTTAAAGTTTAAAGTCTCTACTTTAAGGTGCATTTGTCTAATTTTGCATTTCTGCTTTCTTCCTTCCACTGTTTCTTTAAAAGTAAAGACGTGTTTTGTTTCCAAACATTTGTATAGTTTGACGCACTCCACGGGGTAGGATGAATTTTTTTCGCAAATGTCACGACAGCCATCGTAAAAGTTTTCCTTGCAAACTAAAAAAAACCAAGTTTGTATAATTTTTTTCTAAGAGTTAAGATGTATCAAAGTCATGTATACATTTTTGTCAGTTAGCGTCAGTATTACCCGGATTTCTATTTGTCTCATTAATGAAACAATCTTTTCTAGCTGACATTATACGAAATTCAACGAAATTCGCCTGTTTCTTGATAACGAACCTAAACTTGAGAGACAGAGGATCACAGTTTTTATGGGAATCAATGTAAATCATTACATTTCACAGCGTTTCTCTAAATCGCAAAAACTGTAAACCTCAAAACTCTATATAAGCGTATACCTATTCTTTACCGTATCATTCAAAAAGCAAACGATAAAATCGTAACAATGCTTCGTTTAAACGAAATTCAATGTGCGCAAATCATGGCTCTTTTGGAAGAAGGATTGAATCAAAGTTATGTTGCAAGGAGAATAGATGCTCACCGATCTTCTATCTTTCGAGTTTGGGCTCGTTATCAAGAAACAGGCAAATTTCTTCAAATTTTGTATAACGTTAGCTAGAGAAGATCGCCTTATCAATGAGATAAATCAAAATCCAAATGATGCTGGCAGTAACTGACAAAAATGCATATATAACTTTGATACATCTTAACTCCTTGAAAAAAATCATAAAAATTTGATTTTTTTTAATTTGCAGAGAAAACTCCAAATTTTACGACAGCTATCGTGAAATTTGCAAAAAAAATTTATCCTATCCCGTGGAGTGCGTCAAACTATACAAATGTTTGAAAATAAAACACGTCTTTACTTTTAAAGAAACAGTGGAAGGAGGAAAGCAAAAATGCAAAATAGACCAAATGCACCTTAAAGTAAAAACTTTAAGCTTTAAAATGAAAAAAAAATTTTTCAAGTACAATACAATTTTTAACAAAGTTATGATAATTTGAAGTTGTGCAAAATTTTGGTATAAATGAGTGTTGCAATAATTTTGTTGCCTAGTGTATTAATCTAAACCTAAAACTTTGTTCTTACACTTATTATTTATCTAGTAAAAAATTATCATATTTATATATGAATAATTTAAAGATTGGAAACTTTTCGTTTCCTAAAAATTAAATTTTTTGAACTCGTTTAGTTTTTATAGAAAAATCTTCGATTATAAGACATTCTGTATAATATGAAGTTATAAAATTACCGTCAAAATGTCATTCATTTCTTCATTGCCAATATTATAACTTTTTGGCATAATATCAATTTGCAATAATAAAGACACGATGTTTTTTATACATTTCGGTAAATTATCCGCTGATGTCTTCAAGATATTCAGACATGTCACAAATCTCTGTGCGAATGATACTTTTTCAACGTTCCAGGTCGCACGAAACTTGTCGGCTAGAAAGATTTCTACTATCAGACAACCAATTATTTGTTGTTCCTTGATACGTCCACTGGCCACGATTTGTTTATAATTAGTGAAAGGATCATGCATTCTTGTTGCAGATTTATAAACCTGATGATTGATTTTGTTCATAAAAGCATGTGTAGTTTCTACTTGTACAAGTGCCGTAATAGGATTAAAATCCTTCGGAAGGATAATAGGCTGATTAATCGACTTGTCCAATTTAACATTATCATCCGAAAGCAAGGAACCCTTGGAACGACTCAGCAATCGACTCAATACAAGAGGAGATGATCTTGATGTGTTTGTTACTGTTATTGATAATTCTTCCTCTTCAATACCAGAACTGTGGCTTTCGTCGTCACTAATTTTACTGGCGACTTGATCATTTTCTGTAATATAATAATTATATCATATAACAATTTTGAAAAATTACAAGAGTGTCTTTCAATAATTTTTGAAATTCCCATCCAGACTTACTGCTTTTATTAGTTGATTTCGATCGAAGACGTGGTGGTACTTTACCCCAATAGGGAGATGGAATAATTTTTTGTGGATGTGGTTGTGTGAAAAGTTGCACAACACCAGAATTAGTTAAATCGGTGTGATTATCAACTAACTGTAGACAAACGTTTTTTGATTTTACAGCGGCGGAACCAGACAATCTGTTGTATAAGAAAAGTATATCAGAAAAGTTTAAAATAGCAAAAGTTCATAAATAGCAAAAATTTTTCATATACGGGAACCTGGAGCATAATAAAGCCACTTTGTATAATGGAGCATAGTCCCACTTTTTACAAAAATACTATCATGTCGTATTACTATGTAATGAAATGTAATACTAAATAATAAAATGTTATGCATTAACTACTATCAGATATATCTGCTGTTATCCATATGCTGTTATCTACTTTTATATTATTTTTAGCTTAAAGTTGGTAAAAATTATTTAATGTATTTGTTGTGCAAATACATTATCTCTCCGCAACTAAGTTGTATTTTCTGAGATACATTTGCATAAACGATAATAAAATTCTATTTTTATTAGGTGCTTGAATTAATTTTCGTTATTTTTGTTCCAAAAACTCATATTTACAACATTTCAAAAGAACAATACATATTTTATTCAAAGTATTGTCCTTCGGAAGCCACAATTTTTTTCTCACTTTTTAGGTAACAAATAGATTCCGCGGTAGAAAAATTTAATTCTTTCGAAGCGATCTAATCATCGAGCCATTTTTTGATATCTTCGAAAAAACTCAAGTGTTGCTCAGAAAAGCTGCATCGACCAAAACAAATGATAATTTGAAAAAGCAACGTCTGAAAAGGGAGGGTGGAGTAAGACATCCCATCCAAGTGTCTCCAAGATTTCTTTCACTGGTTTTGCAACACAGTCTAGCATTGTCATGGAGGAGAATAATTTTATCTTGCTTTTAGCGAATTGCGGGAGTTTTTTTTTAAATGTTTGATTCAAATTGTAATTGTTATCAGTAGCGTTCAACATTGATGGTTTGACTCGGTTGTAGCAGCTCATAATACACCGATTTGATCCCACCAAATACACAACATGACCTTCTTTCTATGAATATCCTGTTTTGGTGTTGATGTATCGTCAGGACGCACTCATGATTTTTTGTATTTAGAATTGTCATAACAAATCTATTTTTCATCACCAGTTACAATTCGATGCAAAAATTAACTTCCGATTTTATTTTAACTCTTAAATACACCAATCCTGTAAAATGTAGAAACATATTTTTGGGTTAGGGAGACTTTTTCAACTTTGAAAAACTATAACTTTGATTACAATATTTTTCTACAATTTTTTTTAAATAAAAATTTAGAATCTCAGAAATGTGACTGCACAATCGGCATTACCAAAAAATGATTTATTGTAAAATTATAAACAAAAAACATTAAGTAAAAATAAGAAATTGTTCAAAAATTCACTTTTCCTTTAAAAAATCATATCTCTGCAACAAAAAACTTTTGAAGACTTTAAAATATGGCGTTTTAAGGCTAAAAAGTTATACTTTCAAAAATTTATGGTATTGTTATTCCTTTTAAAAAGTATAATTATATAACAAGAAGAATATAAGATATTTTTGGGTGTCTACAAATACACTTTAAACAAAAAATCATATCTTTGCAACAATAAACTTTTAAAGACTTTACAATACGGCGTTTTAAAGCTAAAGAGTCATACTTAAAAAAAAAATTATGTTATTGCCATTTCTATTAAAAAATATACTTACGTAACAAGGTGAATATAAGGTATTTTTAAGGCCACTTTGTGCGTCTATTTTTTTGAAATTTTCGATTTTTCAAAAACATCATTTTTGGGTACCTTAAGTATGTAGAATTAGTGTACAAATAGTTGTAAATCTATGGGAGTTACCATCGGAAGAAATGCACTTGAAATCGCACAACTACGTGACCGCAATCGCATCCAAGCCGCGAACCGTCAAAGCCTCAATGCATCGAAAGAGCGAAGAACTGCCCTCAGAGACATGCAATCTGCCAAAAATGACTATTACGAGCAGGAAGGCATCATGTATGGAGCAGGCATCGCCGATTAAGCGTAAGAAACTTTTTTTTATAATTATAACAATTGTCAACACAAAACTTTAAACGCGTTTTTCTCGAAACCACGTTTTTCGACCTTCGGGGCACGATTTTGGGAGAACTATTTAACCGATCGGGCTGAAATTTTCAGGGATTGTTCAGAATATGTGTAGTTTTAGCCCGTACTAGAATCATAATTTTTCGTTTACTTTTAACTCTTCTTTTAGACGATTTTAGGGGTAAAAAAGGAGTAAAAAAATTTTAAAGTCTGCCATTTTTTTTATGCCCAAAACATTAATTCTAGTATATACCGGCTATAGCCACTAACATATATTTTAAGAATCTTTTGGGTTTTTTTGTTTCAGACAATTTTAACTCGAGATATCGTGTCCCGAACTTTTCTTCCAACGTCCACTGCAGCCACCATTTTGACGCCGCGCATGCGTAAAAAAATTTTTTTTATAAACTACAATGTGTGACTTATAATGTATAAAAAGTCTAATTAAATTTAATACATTTTACTATTGAAAACAAATTCTTGCAAATATGTCAAAAAAACCCACAAAGTGGCCTTAACTCAAGATGTCAAAAATTGAAAACTGATGTGTTTCATAATATATTTCGAATGCTGCGCAGAAGTCCGCTTTTCCACGGTAATATAGTATTTCAACTATAGACAGAATAACATACGCGAACGGGCCCCCGCGAGAACGAGTTTTTTTTACATAAGATTATTCACAAAAAAGTTTCACTCACACACAATAGCAATCCCACAGATGCTAATGAAACTTTATTGCCGTGCCGTTCGAATTCCAGTTGACCAAAAAAGTTGATCAATGGAAAAAGATTTTAAATTTTTTTTACGACCTAGTCCGAACCTCCTATTTCATTTTGTCTTCATACAACAAACGTTCGAAATTTCATATGGAATCTCTCACTTATGTGATTAATGATTAATTAAAGCAGCAATTCATAAATGGTTAAACATTTTACAATGTCTCTTTCTCTCAATTCAGGTGGGATTCAGTTTCCTAGCTTCTTGATCATTCCCATTGCTTTTAAACGTTTGTTAATAGTTGACTCATCAATATTTTAGTGTTTTGGCAATTCTTTGAACTGACATGAATTTTCTTGAAGTAATGCTTTCAATTGTTCACCTTTAAATATTTTCAGTTCACCAGGACGCTCTTTGTCATTCACATCAAAATCATTGTCTTTTAATCAAAACCAATTTTTGTAAGTTGTTTCAGATGGAGCATGCTCCTCATAAGACTCAACTAGTAAGCGATGACTTTCGACAGCAAATTTCTTGAGATGAAGGCAGAAAAGTACATCCTGCAAATACTCTCTCTTAGGTACAAAACTCGACATCCTCATTACGATAAAAAATTACGTTCTTTACACTCTGATCAAACGTCATAAACTGATTATTAAAGCCTATTTATAGTATTTTTTTATATTGTACATCAACAGTTACTTTCGGCCATATTAAAATAGCACAATTACTGACTTCTATTAATCAACAACGAGAATTAATTCAAGCATTCAAAATTACCGTAAGGACATTTATGTTACTAAATGACATTTTCTTGTCAATTTAATAAAATATTTAGAAAAATATATTTAGTACTTGTAATGTATAATATTGTAAAAGTAAAGGTGTTAAAAAAGTATGAATTTTGGCCCCCAAAGCACTTCTAAATAGACCTATAGTAATCATTGTTTGGATTCTCAAATAACAAGAAAAAACAGTCATTTGTCCGAGAAATGGTGGGAACATTGCAAGAATAGCTTAAATAGAGTAAAAAAATGTCATTAACCACATGCACGGCTAATAATTAGAAGACTATGATTTTAGCTAAAATTGTGAATATATACTGCATGTAAAAATCGCAAACTACTTGAGTACTATTTAGGATGCACTAGGTGGAGGTATAGTCCGCCTAATATTTCTTGGCAAAGATCGGAAACTTATAGTTTGTCACTTTTGTGGTATTTTGTGACTTCAAACTCTCTCTCTGCTGTGTGTATGCATGTGTGCAAACGTATAATATAAAAATAAACAAATTTACACCTCAATTGCACTTTCAGAATCTGAAGTTTCCTTATTAAAGTAATCATCAAGGAATTAAGCATGCATTAAAATGTTCTTTTAAAATCGAGTTTTACAAAAAAGCCATACAAGTGTTGAGAACAACATTCAATAACACCTGATCCACCTTGCAGCCACAAGAATGTCCAATAATAAATCACTTCTATGTTTCGTTTTATCAACGAGTAAATACACAAAATGATTAAAATGATTACTTTAATAAAGAATTGGCTGTTTTCCAACTACCACACACTGATGTTACACGGTGTTCCGCTGTGTAAGGTTCTTGTTGGAACACAATTAGAACTCTACAACTTAATTTTTAATTATTAATGACTAAACAATAATCTTTCTTATTCATACAACTCAAATTAAGTTCACATTATCAGTGAACATAATTAATGCATCTTAAACATAAAATATTTTAGAAAGTTGATAACACTGACGTGTTTCACATACTCGTACTCAGCTTTTTATGGTGTCGAGCAATGTAACACTCTGTCACAGCCATTATTATCAGATTCTGAAAGTGCTAACAAGATGTGAATTCGCTTATTTTTATATTATATATTTGCACATACACACGCACACATGGCAGAGAGGATTTAAAATCACAAAATGTCAGAAGTAATAAACTGTAGGATCCCGATCTCTACCAAGGGATGTTAGGGGGATTATATCTCCACCTGGGGCATTTTAAATAGTACTAAAATAGTCCAGGATTTTTATATGCAGTATATACTCACAATTTTAGCTAAAATCATAGTCTTTCAATTATGAACTGTACATATGGTTAATGTCATTTTTTTACTACCCGGATAGCCAAATGACCGTAATCAGATGACATTTTGCTGTCACTTATTCCGCATTCAATTTCATCAAACTAGAACCAAGGTGTTTCCACAAACTGTCTATTGTTCTGACGTCATTAAAGTCTTCATTTAAATTCAGCAAATTGCCAGCAAATTGTTATAATATATGCACTACATTCAACTGATGTGTTTGATATCAAAATGTCAGTAAGTCATCATTATACATGATATCTGCACGTAAAACTTTGTTGTCGGCAATTTGATTAATATCCTGGTAGTTTATCTTGCAGCAGATTCTTGAAAGATTCTGCCGACAGGACGTTATTCTCTGTTTCCTCATTATATTTTTACACTTAATTCTTCTGAAAGATTCTGCAGTCAAATTCTTGCAAAAAATTTGTATATATCTGCTGCAATATTTGCAAAATTCTTTCACCAGAATATTAATATAGTCTCAAGATGCTTCCCTGCCGAAAATGTGCGATTAAAACTGATTAAAAAAAAAAAAATAATCCAAATTGATCGGGATTTTTGCACCAAAAATATAAAATTTTATGTGGAACAGCGTTCCATACACTCATCATGTTTTAAAAGAATGAGAGCGAGTATTCATCTCAATGTTACAACATGTAGCTCCTAAAGACTCATTGAAGTATGAACTTTGGTATGAATTGGGAAGTCGGCCGCGGTGGTGCCTAGATATAACGCCTGTGGCCGCACTTGACTCACGAGAAATCCCCCGCGGCGTGGCCGCCTAGCGGTAGCGCCAGCACTCATTTGTTCGCGTGGGGTTTTACACACGGCGGGACCAAATAATGTCATGTCACCAAATTGTCGATAATAAGCTGCAATTTAGAATCTTTAACAATATTATCAAACATTTTATTTCTTGTATTAAACTTTTGATATCATACGTGCCATTATTTTGCTGACATATTGCTGTCATTATGACATATATGAATGCAAGCTCATGACGAGTCAACAGTTTGTTGTCAACATGATATGTTATTATTAATAAACGTTTGCTCTTAACATTTCATTAACTGATGTTGTGTTTTTGTTCTCCTGTTACTGACTCAGTTTTACGTGAAATTCTGTAGCCAGCAAATCGCCTGCAAATTCACAACAATACATGCAATGCATTAATTTGCCCGATGTGCTGAATCTAGCTTGGTTATCTAGATATATTTAAGCTATTCTTGCAATGTTCCCACTACTTCTCGGTCAAATGACAAAGAACATTTTTTCTTGTTATTTGAGCATTCAATGATTTTTCAAGGTCTATTTAGAAATACTTTAAGGGTCAAAACTGACACTTTTTTAACACCCTTCTTAGACATTTTGAGGCATAATGGGACACTGGAACACAGGGCAAAATAATGCCGCCATAACAGAAGACAATGAAGCTCTAGTTTCAATCAAATATTGTATAGTAAAGAATAGTATTTTTCTATATTAACCGAACATATAATGTTAAAAATAATATTGAAGTGATATGTAAAGTAATTTCTGCAGTGTTAATTGGTAATATGGTATGTAATGTAATAGTATTATTTTTGTAGATAATCCGAAAGTACGTATTAGGTGCGCAACTAAGTTCTCGTTGTTTTTTTAATGAAAATGCAACTTTATTGTAAAAAAGTGGTTACAAATGAATTATTCAAAGTATTGCCCATCGCTAGCTATAACTTTAGCCCACCTTTTTGGCAGAGCTCGAATACCGTTACAATAAAAGTGTTCGTCTTTTGAGACTATCCACGAATCAAGCCATTTTTTGATGTCTTCATATGAGCGGAACTGCTGATTAGCCAGACCATGTGCCATCGAACGGAACAAGTAATAATCGAACGGCGCAATATATGGAAAATATGGCGGGTGGAATAGGACTTCCCATTTGAGCGTTTCCACGTAGGTTTTAACGGGTTTGGCAACATGAGGCCAAGCGTTGTCATGCAGTAGAGTCACTTTGTCGTGCCACTGCTCGTATTGTGGCCGTTTTTCGCGCAGTGCTTGGCTCAGTCGCATCAATTGAAGTCGATACCGTCCCCCAGTGACGATTTCGTTTGGTTTCAACAGCTCATTATAAATAATACCGACCTGGTCCCACCAAATACACAGCATAATTTTCGCAGCGGATATTCGGCCAAGCCAACGACGTAGAAGCATAACCGGGCAGTTCCAATGATTTTATTTTCATTGAGTTGCTGTAGTGATTTCATTTTTCATCACCCGTCACAATGCGATAAAGAAAACCCTTCCTTTTTTGCCGTTGGAGCAGTTGTTCACAGGTAAATAAACGACGTTCAACGTCCCTTGGCTTCAAATCATAAGGAACCCAAGTTCCTTGCTTTTGAATCATTCCCAACTCATGCAATCGCTTGGAAATGGCTTGGCGGGTAACTCTTAATGCTGAAGCAAGCTGTTCTTGCGTTTGGTACAGATCCTCATCGAGCAATGCCTCTAATTTAACGTCTTTGAATGTTTTTGGCCTTCCTTTACGCGGACGGTCGTCAACATCAAAATCACCGTCTTTGAAGCGACAAAATCAATCACGGCACGTTGTTTCACTTAGAGCAGCATCTCCGTAAACTTTTTGGAGCTCTCGATGCGCTTCAGCCGCCGTTTTCTTCGAATGAAATAAGAAAATCAACACTTCCCGCAAATGACAATTATTTGGCACAAAATCAGACATTTTCACACAATCAAAAGTATATGACGTCAAAATAAAATCACTAACGTGTCAACGCGGTTTGTTTACCATATGTCTAAACTTGGTTCATGACGTTTTGGATATGTTTAAATCGACCAGCACTTACTGCTGGAGCTATCTATTGACAAACAGCGAGAACTTAGTTGCGCACCTAATACATACAAAAAAACGAGAGACAGAAATAAGATAAATAATCATTCAATAAAATTTTTAAAAAATTTTAAACCTATTTTAAATCTATTTTTGAAAAATAGGCAAGTTTTATGAGATACTCCGTTATACTCCGCATAATAAGGCATAATGAGGTTAGTGCACGTTTTCAATAAAATAAAAATAAAACTATAATTCTGTTCTTTGAATCTATTTTTTGTAATAAAACTCGTTTTTTCTTATAATCAACATTCCAAAGAATATTTTAGTATAACATCAAATTGATTTATTTACTTTTAATATGTTTAAAACTAGTTTAAAATAACTATGCCTGTTATGCTCCGGATTCCCTTAATATGTCACATAATACTTTGAAAAATTTTTCATATTTTAGATTTATGAAAGAATACTAAATTTTTCAAATCAAGTTTTTTTTAGAAATTATAAAATGAGAAAATCTTAGAATATACTAGACTTCATATATTTCTGGTAAAAATTTTTCTTATATATATCTAACTAATATTTTTAATGGAATAATCACGAAGTAATATTTACAAGATAACCCCAAAATTTATGCACCAAAATAAAAATACATAAAGTAATAATAAATTTTAATAATACAATATATTAACACATTCACGGTGATATGATCATCATATGGGTTACTGTTATCCTTTCTTGAACAATCAAAGTGCAAAATAGCTTTCTATGTAAAAGACAGTAGCAATATTTCGGTACAGTGTAGACTGAGGCAAATCGGATTACTTTTTGTTCATAGGTAAGAAAAATAATAAAAACTAATTTTGTTATTAAGTTTTACTATTAATTTTTAATCTTTATATCTTTAGTCTAGGTTTTATATAATACAACTTTAAGTTTTATATAATACAACAATAAATAAACATAGTATTTCTTATTGCACAAAAAAAAAATAAAAAAAAAAGAAAATTGTTCAATTTGCACTGGTATTGGAAGCAAAGTAATGTAAAAAAATAAAAATAAATTAACAAACTCTTTGACCCTTAAACAGATATTAAAAATTCCTCTAGATTTTCGATCGCTTACTCTGTAAAGACAAAATGAGAAAAAAGATTCGAGCTAAAAAGAAAAAAAATGTGAAGTCTCTATCGACTGCTACAATTGACCAACTTCATTGCTTAACTAAAATAAAATGGAACGAAAGTAAAGTTTTTTCGAAAAGGTCTCCCAGACCCACTTAGGTGTATAAGGATTAAAATAAGCTATTAAGAAAGTGCAATAATATAATCCAAAAGTTAAGTCTCATTGCATGCTCGATAGCGATACCGCCACTCTTGCCAACGAGAGAAATTTTTAGTTTCGCCTGTCTATAGGTCGCGGACTATTCACACGCGGAAACAAAATAAATGCAAACAGACGTAGACTAACCGCAGCTCAATGCTCATTAACCAGACCATGTTCATTGACTAGTGTCTTCAGTCGCCCCCATATGTCAAATAAAATCGAAAACTACATTTTTCTTCACGGCTCTATTTTCAAAACTGAACAGTAAAATGACATTTCTTCACAATACCCGTTTTATGGCCGGTGTAAGGTTGACACTCCATTAAAAAAAAATAAGCATTTTAATACGTTTCATTTGCACCCACAATAGTTCTATAGTTCCTAATACATTAAAATAATAGTTCTGTCGATTTGAACAAAAAAATTTAATTTTAAAAATATGGATTGCCAATTTCTCGTAGCACCCTAAGTTATAAAAAAATAAATTAAATCACAAAATCTTATGGTTTTCAAAGAGTTCTTGATCAATTTTAAAAATAGTTCTGCATATTTACTATTTTTTAACAATTTTTTAATTTGACTGTTG
The DNA here is from genome assembly GCF_016802725.1 of Solenopsis invicta. Lineage (NCBI taxonomy): Eukaryota > Metazoa > Arthropoda > Insecta > Hymenoptera > Formicidae > Solenopsis > Solenopsis invicta. The sequence goes on along the minus strand of NC_052669.1, from coordinate 11,814,033 downwards.
ACATCCCATCCTTCGTAGAATGCGGTGCTGACAGTTTCGATTGATTTCTCTGCAGTTCTTGGTAGTTCCCGCATACTTCTGACAATTTCAAAAAGAGTTCTATCGGTTATTTATTTCTAAACAATTTTTAAACCCAAACATTGGCATCTCGTTACAAGAGTAAAGCACCATTTTATTGTGAGTTCTGAACGGTTTTTTGACATTTTTCAATAGTTCTGCGATAGTTCTAAAACTTTCTATAGGTTTTTGGCGTTTGGAAATATAGAAAGCTTAAGAACTATTGCAGAATCATCGAAAAAGACTAAAAAGTTGTCCGAAACTTGCTTCAAGATGGTACTTTACTCTTATGTAGGCTGCCAACGCTTAAATTTAAAAATCGTTTAAAAATATGTAAACACCGGAACTCTTGACAAAACCTATAGAAAGTTTGGAACTATCGCAGAACTATCAGAAAATACTAAGTAACCGTTCAGAACTCGCAATAAAATGGTACTTTACCCTTGTGATGAGATGCCAACGTTTAAGTTTAAAAATTGTTTAGAAATAAATAACCAATAGAACTCTTTTCCAAATAAAGTTTGTAGAAACTACCAAAAACTGCCAAGAAATCGATCAAAACTATCAGCACCGCATTCTACAAAAGGTTGGGGTGCCAACAGTCAAATTAAATTATTTAAAAATAGTAAATATGCGGAAGTATTTCAAACAAATTGTTTTTGACTATGGAATTCTATAGTTCTCAAAGAATTCTAAAGTTCTCAATAGATTATATTAACAGTTTCGGCCTATATGTGTATATATATATATATATATATATATATATAGATAGATATATATATTTAAACAATTTTTAAACCCGCGCGCTGGCACCGCACTACAAGAGTGAAGTACCATCTTGTTGAGAGTTCTGGACAAGTTCTTGGCATTTTTCTAAAGTTCCGCAATAGTTCTAAAGATTTCTATAGATTTCGTCAAAAATTCTCGTCTCTAATCATTTTTTTAGTAATTTTTAAACCGCGAGTTGGCACCGCAGTGCAAGAGTAAAGTATCACCTTGTTGAGAGTTCTAGACGAGTTCTTGGTATTTTTCGATAATTCACCAATAGTTCTAGAGCTTTCTATAGTTTCGTCAAGAGTCCTCGCCTCTAACCACTTTTTTATTAATTTTTAAACCGTAAGCTGGCATCCTGCAAGAGTAAAGTACCATCTTGTTGAGAGTTCTGGAAGAGTTCTTAGTATTTTTCGATAGGTCACCAATAGTTCTAGAGCTTTCTATAAGTTTCGTCAAGAATTCTCGTCTCTAACCATTTTTTTAGTAATTTTTAAACTGCGATGTGGCACCTCACTGCAAGAGTAAAGTACCATTTTGTTGAAAGTTCTGGACGAGTTCTTGACATTCGTCGCTTTTGGAGTATTTAATGACTCCAAACTCTCTCTCTCTCTCTCTGCGTGTGTGTGTGTGTGCACGCGCGTCCATGCATGCGTGCGTGCGTGCGTGCGTGCGTGCGTGCGTGCGGTGTGTGTGTGTGTGTGTGTGTGTGTGTGTGTGGATATAATTCTGTAGTGGGAGGTGATCACAGGCGACCTTTGGCTACTCCGCTGACTCTGCTCTGCCGTTGCATGAATTTGAAGAATCGTAGTAGATCTTCTTTTGATTTGCAGCAGAATAACAACTCAACGCTACACGCTGGTCCAGTTAGCATTCGATTGAAATATTATAGAGCGTTTCTCGAACCGCCACACTCAACGTGATAAAGTCCCAGACCCTATTCTTTCACGCACGATTTAATACAGCAATTTCACTGCATTATATTCCAGGGTTATTTTTTCTATATTAACGTAATTTTGATTTTACTGATAAGAATCATGTACGACAAATCGATTCTTTTAGAAATTTTATTAGAAGACGAATGTTATACTTTTGACAGTAATGGCAAACAATGTCCACCTTCTGCTCCTATTTATACCACCATTTCATGTAAGATGCGTGAGCGTGGTTGTAATATTACTGCAAAACGTATATATACAATTTTATGCCATAATCGCAATGGTTATAAAAATCGATTACTGAATCATTTTGGCATTGTCCCTAATGATCAGAAAAATCTCAACAGTACTACCAATTCAAAAAGTAGTGTTGTAAATACTTCTGCATCTTCTATAATTTTACAACAAAAAGAGGTAAATATTGTTGTATCTGCAGAAAAATAGCAGACAATAAAACCCATAAAAAAGGTATATAATAAGCACGTTTATTGGGTTATGCAACCTGGCTGGACCAATGTTATTGCAGAAAAATTGTGGCAACATCATAAACTTAATTGCGCTTTTAAATTTAAAAAGCATAATGTCCATCTTAGAAATAAAGCACGCTATTATATATTCTTTCAAGGAAATTGTGTTGAATGTGCAGCAATTATCGATTGCAAGTTGCTCAAAGTTCTAAGAGAAAATACAGATCTTATATTTAAATGCGTAGCAAAAAATATAAGTTCCACGAGACACACGAAAAAAAGACAAGTCAAAGAAAATCGGCGTGTGAGAGCAACAGACGTAATGATTAAACAACGCAAAAAGGCTATAGTTTATCGCCGAGAAAAAGGCAAACATATAAAAGAATTCGAAGACAAAAGTCCTCCGATACTTTCTTCTTGTGCAGTATTGCGTAAAGCTAAAGAGCAAAGATTGTTAAGTCAGCACGGTTTAATATTTAGCAATCCAACATTAAATTTATTAAATCTTGCAAAATACGGCAAATACGCAGGATCAATTATTAATATTAGTTTATTGCCATTTTATTGTATGTACTAGACTCCTGAACAACAATTTTTATACGTCGCGCAGTGTAAAAATGATCCAGAAGCATTTCTAACTATTGATGCTACAGGTGGTATAATCAAATGCGAATCGCCACAAGATGCGCCAGTATTTTTATACCAATGCGTTTTGGTTAGTAAAGATGGAAGTGTTCCGATGTTTCAGATGGTTTTAGCCGATCACAGAGCTTTAAATATTTTTTTTTGCGCAATATTGTTGCTAGAAATGTCCCTCGCACAGTTGTAACCAATTTCGAATGGGCTCTTTTGATTGCTGTATCGGATGTATTTGCAAAATGCGTTGACTTTCGAGGCTATTTGCAAAAATGTTACAACACAGTAATTTTAGGTAATGCCAATGTACTTCCAATTTGTTATATCAGACTGGATGTCAGTCCTGATTAAAATGGCGGCTAAATAGAAATGTCTAAAAGGAAAAGACAAAATGTTGGTACGCATATTTAATCTGCGTTGCATCGGTCAGGCATTTGTAATGCATTTGTTTAAAGAAGTAGAGTAAATGATGATATCGATTAAGTGTAGGATTAAGTAAAACAATTGGTCATACGGTAGATGGAAGGTCGTTGTCATCAAACGATGGTATGCAATATTTAAATAATGTTATAAAAGGTGATGTTAATAATAGATACAATTATAAACAATAAAAATCAAAATGACGAAAATCAAGAGAATAAACCCTTTACCGATGATATAAATGACATAAAAATAAATTCTAATAACGCTGATTGAAAAGAATGGAGCAATACTGTCTTAGTTGCTGCAGAAAAAATCGCTAACGAATCGGAACACGGTACTGTTATAAATGCATGTTACAATCCTGAATTTGTAAAACAAATAAAAGCACGTTTATTAGCATATTTACCAATATGGGCTGGTATAATGCATCCATATTTTAGAAGATCCAACAAAATTGCATCTTCTCCTTCAGTAGAAGCAGAATTTTGTGATTTAAAACATCGAGGTTTCAAAGGTCAACTTCCGATGAGAGCTGACAAATTTATTATACAACATTTAAATTTTCTCGATGCAAAAATTACTTTGGCCTCTAACAAAAATGATATTGCAATAAAAGATGCATCATTGCAATCAAATGAAAATATGACACTCGACCAAAATTTGATAGAGTATTGAAAGAATCCTCTTTAACTAGCACAAACAAAAGTGACAGAAATCGAAGATAATAAAACGATAATAAAAGCTAATGTAATATCAGATATTTCATCAAATATTTCAGTAAAAAGTAATAATATCACTTTAGATATAGATAGCTCTAAAGCAAATTTGACAAATGATTTAAACAATACAGATTGTAGAAATATTCATGAAAATTGGCATGGTTTGGTAAAGTCAAATAGTGTTACAGATTTGCAAGAACCTCCTGTTAAACGTTCAAAATTCACCATCCTATCTTGACAAAACTCCAAAATGGGACTACTTAAAAAATGCAAAATCATTCAATCTACTTCTTATTAATGGTAGTAAATGCAAGCCGGTAAAACAAGGGCAGACAGACTGTACAAGAAACGTGCGCTTTCGATTCTATTTTGCAGCTTGTTGCCAATGAAATTGCAGCTCATGAAGCTTCTATAAATGCAGTTCAATTATCTGAAAGTATTTATCAATTATCGCGGTCTATTTTAGAAAATGGAAAAATACTTTCAGCACATTACAATAAGTGAGCATGTATTTTACAAGATTTACCACTATTTTGTAACACAATTAAAAATTATACACATGGTATAAAAAAATTGAATGCTAATTGTAATGCCGCTCAGTTAGCGGAATATTTATTTAACAATAAACCTAGTTGCGTGTTCACTAAGTCTTGTTCTTGCAGCGAAACGCAATCGCGTCAAACAGTAATGTGTAACGTCAACGTTGACATACTTCTAAAAGAATGATTAATACATATGCAACGTGCTTTCGATGACACAAAAAGTATAGAATCGAAATGTTACATTTATGGTAACTCAGCGATAACGAGTGTAACATATGGTAAACAAATAATAATACATACTTCTGTATTTACAGACACATCATACATAAATTCAAATATAAAACACAAATTATATTCAGTTTCAAAAACGATTGCGTTGAACAAGACAAATTATATTTTAACAGGAGTAGTGCACTACAAGCAAATTACCAATAATAACGGACACCATACAGCTTTGACATATGCGGAGACACACTGGTATAAATATGACAATTTAAAAAAAAAAATTGCAATACGATAAATCCCAACCAACATGTGAATCGACATGTCATATTATATGTTAAATGTGAATAAACTGTAAGTTTTCCAAAGTTTTTATTTTACTATTTGGACAATTTTACTTCTCATGTATATAAATTTTAAATCCTATTGTATTTGAAGCTAATCCATATTTTGTTTACAATTTAATTAAAACTCAGTTTAATTTTTGTTTCCATTTAAGTTTATAAAAACATAATGTATTACAGATTTATTTACGTTACACTTCTATATCAGTTTAGGCATAAAGGTATAGAAACATTTTTATTTACACAAACAACACAGGCGTGCAAAACCAAGTACACACAAAACATACACAAAGCAGAGAGAGTGTGGAGTCATTAAATACTACGGATGTGACGAGCCGTGGAATCCTAATCTCTGCTAACACACACACACACACACACACACACACACACACACACACACACACACACACACACAGAGAGAGAGAGAGAGAGAGAGAGAGAGAGAGAGAGAAAGAAACAGAGAAAGAGAGAAGGGGGGGGGAAGAGAGAGAAAAATGTTAGATTATTCATGCACACGCGATTAATATATATATATATATATATATACACGCACGCACGCGCGCACGCACGCACACACGCACGCACGCACACCACGAACGTTACCGATCGGGCTGTGGTCGTACAGCGCTATGCGCAACGTAACACATTTTGTTTCTGTTAGTTCTCTCGCTTCCACATATACATTAGTGAATAAAGCAGTCTAAGTCACTTGCTATCCAGGCCAACACGCGTTGTATTAATCAGCCCTTTATCCTTGTGAGTATCCCAATAAGAGGGAGAGAGAGGGAAAAAGAGAAAGGGGGGGGCAGAAAGAGAGAAGGGTGGGAGGGAGAGGGGGAGAGAAAGAAAGATGGGGGAGAGAGAAGGGGCGGGAGGATGGGGGAAGAGAGGGAGAGAACGAGGAAAGATAGAGGGGAAAGGGGGAGAGGGGGTGGGGAGAGAGAAGTGGGAAATGGGTGAGAGGGGGGAGAGGGAGAAAGAGGGGAGGGAAAAAAGGGAAAGAAAAGGAGAGAGAGGAAGAGGAAGGGAGAAAGGGAAAGAAAGAGAGGGAGAGGAAGGAAGGGAAAGAGAAGGGAGCGGGAGAGAGAGGGGGAAAAAGGGAGAGAGGAAAAGAAGGGGGAGGGAAAAAAAGAAGGGAAGAAGGAAAAGAATGAGAAGGAGAGGGAGGGAGAGGAAAGAAGGAAGAGGGAGGGAGTGAAGGAGTGGGAGGAGGGGGAGATAAAGAAACAAAAGAAAAAGAGAGACAGAGAGAGAAAAGTGGGGAGGAGGCAGGGAGAGAGAAGATGGGGTGGGGGAAAGGGGGAAAGGAGAAAGAGGGGGGAAGAGGGAGAGGGAGAGAGAGATTGATTGATTGACCTTTATTTAGCTTTCACAGCTATTTCTTGTACACAATATTATATTTTATATACATTTACTATATATTAATATTAACTAATATATATTCTTGTAACACCCTCTTAAACGCTACTAATTCTCTACATTGCTTAATCACAGTGGGTAACAAATTATACATTTTTATACCTTCATAAAAAAGGCTTTTTTGAGCACTTCTAGTTCTACAGAAAGTTACTACTAAGTCCTGTTTGCCTATCGCATTCTCCTCCCACTATCTCTATTTTATTGTTTAACGCCTCCGAAGCCATGCTATTTAATAGTTTAAAGATGAATACATTAACGTTATAACATAGCCGTTGCCTTACAGACATGAACTGTAAGGCGTGTAGCATGTGTTCAATTTTGGTATATCTATTGCACTGTAAAATTACTCTCATGGCACGGTTTTGAGCTATCTGAATTTTATTCAATTGCGTTTCACTCATCCCAACTAATAGAGTGGCACAGTACTCAAAATAAGATGCTATGATGGACTTATACACAATACATCTAGTATATGCTGATACAAAGTTACCTATTCTATTTAAAAAGCTAGTCTTTTTCCCTATTTTTTTAAGTACATAATTGCAGTGGTCCTGAAATCTAAATCTATCGTCTAGCATTATACCTAAATATTTCATGGTTGATACCCGTTCTATTTCAATTCCATCCAGACACTTCACGACAGTAATATTTCTTAATTCTTTTTTAATACTTCTAACTATCATATAATTTGTTTTATCTGTGTTCATTTTTAACTTATTTATATTCATCCAATGTTCGATTACATTAAAAGCCATATTCATTTTTATCTCTATAACCGCACTACTTTCTCCACTTACATATATAAGCGTGTCATCTGCAAACATTGTTATACTTATTGCACCCTTCTGGACAGACTTTAATTACATCATTTATATATAATATAAATAGCAAAGGTTCTAGTACTGAATCTTGTGGCACTCCATATTCTGTAGGCAATAATTCAGACCATATTTGATTGAATCGTACCTGTTGTTTCCTATTATTTAAGTATGATTTGAACCACTCTAAGGTCATTCTTCTAATTCCGTATTGATACATTTTTTCTAACTATCTCTCTCTATCTATTGTTTCAAACGCTCTCTTAAGATCCATGAAGATAACTCTCACCATTTTTCCCTCGCTCACTATTAATTTCCATTCGTCTATGACGGATTGAATCGCTGTTTCACACGAATAATATTTTCTAAATCCCACCTGATGTTCTGTTATAATACCGTTTGTTTTCAAATATGTTTCAAGTTGTTCTTTTACTACTATTTCTAGGACTTTTTCATATATTGATAACATATTAATAGGCCTATATTTGCTCGCTTTTTTGGCTTTATCTATCTTTAGGATCGGTATTATAGTAGAGGTTTTCCAACCTTCCGGACAGTGACCTTCTCTTAAAGAATCATTTATTACAATCGCAAATTCTTCTTTTATTACGGAAAAAGCTACCTTCAATATATCACTAGTTATTCCCTCTTCCGTACCTTTCTTTCTTGGTAATCCCATAACTATTTCTTCTAGCTGCTCTAGTGTAACAATCTCAAAACTTTCCATAATTCCTTTGTTCTCGATAGTATAAATAGTTTTCTTATTTATATTCATCCCAAATTCAATTATATCACTGCCAGAACTATCTACCTTTATAGAGTTTACTATACTATTAATACTTTGTATATAATATAAATTAAATTTATCGGCTATATTGCACTCTTCGGTATTGCCTAAGATCTCAAAATCTATATTTCCTATTTCCTTTATACCTACTGGCTCGCCTCTAATTACTTCTTTCAATGTTTTCCACATAGTCGTAGGATTTTCTTTATTAAGATCTATCATACTTTCGTAATATTCTTTCTTTTTTTCCCTGATTAATTTTACTACTCCATTTCTTTCAATTTTATACTGTGACCAATTTTGTTTGGTATTGTCATACAATGCTTTCCTATATGCCTTATCCCTCCTATCCGCAGCCTCTTTTATCTCATCTGAGAACCATTTTTTCCCCTCCCATACTTTTGGAATTCTAAATTTTTTCTTCGGTGCCATTAAATCTAACGCATCTACTATTAACAAATTTTTTCGCTCTCTCACTCACATCCATACATTCACATTGCCATCCCTGACTTTTCTGTAATTTATTTTTTACTAAAATAACAAATTCATCTTCATCGAACTCTTTATAATTTCTAACGCTAAATTCTCTGTATTTACTTTTATTTTTACTCACACTTAACTCTACTTTTAGCCACGCTTGGTCCGTAATCTTAGGTTCAAGAATTACTTGTACTATTTTATTATTATTAGAGAAAATTAAATCTATAATTGTCTGACTGTCTTTCGTAACTCTCGTCGGTTCGTTCACATACTGTTTCATGCCCAAGCTTAACATTGTCTCTTGTAATTTCTTTGCATAAAACGAGTCCGTCATAAGGTCTATATTAAAATCTCCTATAACCATGCATTCTCCCTTTATTACTAACTCTTCTACTATATCCTCAAAAAATCTCATGAAATCCCCGTGCGATGCGCTTGGTGAGTGACATGTTACCATTATAACTCTTTTATAAAGTTTTTCTTTCATTTCTATCGCAGCACACCAGCAATTTGATTCTAACTTTTTTATTAATACTACTTCATATCTAATATCGTCTCTTATATACATAATAACTCCCCCTGTGTTCCTATTTTCGGCATCGCATCTAACTACAGTGTAACCCGGCACATTTGTCTTCTATATCACTAATCAGCCTGGTCTCCGTCATCGCTACCACTACAGAATTTATCTTCTTCATAACCTGATGCTGCAGTTCGTCTATGTGCGCTGGTAAGCTCTGCGCATTTGTATACATAATTATTTCTTCTTTCTTTAGTAGTTGCTATTTTGTATCTTCCCAACCTGCTCTCCTCTTCTCTTCCTGTAACGCCCTCTTAAAAGTTGGACATTCTCGACTGATGGCTTTATGTTCGTCATTTATTTTTAGATTGTATGTTCTATTTTTGAACATACAATTAACACATTGCTCTCCGTCGCTGTGCAAACACGCAAGTTATGATTCCCTGCGCATTTGCAGCATGTTTCTTCTCTCGTACAATTTTTAGCAATGTGGAAGTACCCCCAGTATTTAAAACATCTTTTGACACTGATGTGATTAAATACAGGACATTTCTTCCATCCTATATTTAATTTTGATTTCTTCAATATCAGCTTGTGCGTTTCTTCATCTACTTCCATTATTATCAAGAGGCGCGGTCGCGTCTCGTGCCAATTAAAAAAAAAAAAAAAGCGAGAAAGACCGAAGCCTCTTTTACGCGAGTCAGCGAGTTCAAGCATAACGAGATTATTAGATCTCAGCAACGGCTGAACCGATCAAGTTCAAAGTCATCTCATTCGATAGCTTGGGAAAAATTGCATATATAAAAGTGTTTTTATTTTTTCTCTCCGTGCCGTACAAGCGGAGATATCGCGATGCAAATTCTAATCTCTACATTTTTCTGTAAGATACGTCTCCTTGGTCGTCGCCTTCAGGAGGAATTCTCCCTTTCACATTTTCGACACAGTGTGGCGCTCGCTACTACACTATCAGCATCTATGCGGTCACGTGATGCACCATGTGATGTGCAACACGTGACCGCGATCATGATTACGCGTATGACAGGTTTCCTAACCTGTAACCTGAATCGTCAATAATATCTCGGTTTGCGGGGCAAACGACACATTTTTCTGCCGAATTCTTTCGCGTGGTGCAAAAATGCGTTGAATAAGCCTATTATTAATGAATATGTGCAGTTAAAAATATATATTTTGCATTAACTAGAGTCAATATTATTATATATTATACTCCTACGAGTGCTACGTATAAAATTTTTCGAGTGTCATAAGAAGATATGATTTACAAAGTGCACATGAATATGGTAATGAAACGAGGTTAATTAGATCGGATGCACCTTATTAAATCTATTTTTATCTTGCTATCTTTCTCCAATGCATATTTACCTTTCTCAGCAAAAATGTAGTTTGCTTTCTCGGGTCTGCCTCTAAGTCATGCTTTTTTAATTCTAGCCTTAATGTAAATGTATATTTTTAATGAATTGACGTTTGAAACAAGTATCAAATAATTGAATAAAGATATAAAAATGATTCCAATGCCTGGTGTACGTGTAATTTTACAAGTTGAGTCTTAGAGGCCTCAACGCTGCGTGTACTTTCTGGTTTCAGAAATTTGTAATTGGATTAATTAATAAGTAAGGTAAGTACATTTTGAATCCTGTTTATTAAAAAAGTTAATAAAGTAAGTGTAACTTTTACAATGTATATAGAGTTTACTAAAAACTAGTTAAAATAATACATGATATTAAATATGCTCGCTGTGTTACAAAATGAATTATCTTTTATAAGAAAAAATATCTTTTATAAGACGCTCAGAAATATTATTAAATATCAGGTAACAGCGAGATTAACACATATTAGTTATTTACAATTAACATTTATTTTGTAACACAGCGAGCATATTTAATATCATGTATTATTTTAACCAGTTTAGTGAACTCAATATATATATTGTAAGAGCTACACTTAACTTTATTAACTTTAATAAACAGGATTCAAAATGTACTTACCATACTTATTAATTAATCTAGTTACAAATTTCTAAAACCAGAGAGAATACGCAGCGTTGAGACCTCTGAGACTCAACTTGTAAAATTACACATATTTTTATATCTTTATTCAATCATTTGACACTTGTTTCAAACATCAATTCATTCAAAATATACATTTACATTATGCTAGAGTTAAAAAAGTATGACTTAGAGGTAGACCTGAGAAAAAGCAAACCACATTTTTGGTGGAAAAAATATGCATTGGAGAAAGATAGAAAGATAAAAATAAATTTAATAAGGCTCATGCAATCTAATTAGCTATGTTTCATTATCATATTCATATGCACTTTGTCAATCATATCTTATGACACTTGAAAAATTTTATACGTAGCATTCGTAGGAGTATAATATAATATTGACTCTAGTTAATGCCAAATATATATTTTTAACTGCATATATTTATTAATAATACACTTATTCAACACGTTTTTGTACGAGACAAACGAATTCGGCTGAAAAAAGTGCATAATATATAATCTTGTCTATACAAGAGACATATTATTTATTGTGGATGGGAGTTGAGGTTAATTATATTCACGTAAGCAGTTTTTGATTTGCTTGGTGTATATATATATATACACATATTATATATATATATATATATATATGTATGTATGTATGTATGTATATATTGCGTGCGTGCGTGCGTGCGTGTGTGTGTGTGTGTGTGTGTGTGTGTGTGTGTGTGTGTGTGTGTACACACACACATTATAATCTTACTTGTAAGTTGAAATCATGGCATCACAAAAAATAAATATATTGCTTAACACTATAAAAACGCGTGATATCATTACAAAATTACCTTTTCAAAAAAAGGTAAAAAAAAGGTGCCAATTTATGTGTGTGCGCGCGCACCTTATCTATAATTTTTTTTAAAAACTCAAGTGGTACTATTTTTTAATTCAACCTAAATGTATTTTTTCCAAAAAATGTATGAAATCTTTAAATTGCGCCAATTATAAAGAGAATATATTGCTGTTTGAAATAACTGTTGTACTACTTTTAACGAATAAAATGCAAGTGATAGTATATTTATTTTTTAAGTAAAACCCAAGTAGCGGTATCTTTAATTCTTTTTTAAATAAAATTCAAGTGATACTGTGTCTGTGTATTTTTATTGAAACATTTTTCTGTTCTAACCTAAGTGGATGTACTTAATTTTAAAAAGTTTCAATGAAATATGTAACATTTAATCTCAAAGAATTAAACAGAAATGAGAATGTTTTATTATAATAAAAAATTTTTAAACTAGAAAAATTGGCGCTGCTGTTTTACAACATTTTATTTAGATTATAGTTAGACATTTAGCAGCGCCAATTTTTTGTAGTTTAAAAATTTTTTATTTTAATAAAACATTCTCATTTCTGTTTAATTCTTTGAGATTAAGTGTTACATATTTCATTGAAACTTTTTTAAATTAAGTACATCCACTTAGGTTAGAACAGAAAAATGTTTCAATAAAAATACACAGAACAGTATCACTTGAATTTTATTTAAAAAGAATTAAAGATACCGCTACTTGGGTTTTACTTAAAAAATAAATATACTATCACTTGCATTTTATTCGTTAAAAGTAGTACAACAGTTATTTCAAACAGCAATATATTCTCTTTATAATTGGCGCAATTTAAAGATTTCATACATTTTTTGGAAAAAATACATTTAGGTTGAATTAAAAAATAGTACCACTTAAGTTTTTAAAAAAATTATAGATAAGGTGCGCGCGCACACACATAAATTGGCACCTTTTTTTTACCTTTTTTGAAAAGGTAATTTTGTAATGTTAATCCTTCTTCATTTTCTCTTCTTTGATTGTTACTCTTTTCTTTAACCATTCTCTTCACAATTCGCATATTTACTATATCTATTTTATTCTGCTTTTTAATTGTATTTATAAGTTCATTATCATCTAAGTTCATCTCTTCTAAATTTTTGTTAATAATTTTTACTTTTGGTTTCGATTGAGACGACTCGAACACTTTATAATTCTCTCCCAGATTAGCTTGTACTGTCTCTTTCAACCTTTTCATCTCTTCTCCAGTTTCACAACCCGTAACTACTACTCCTTTGCTTCCTTTCTTTAATTTCGTTACTCCCATTGCCATATTTTTTATATCTACCTTCTCTTTTATTACTTTTTTCGTGTCTTCACTCTCCTATTGCAATTTTGGTTTAACTATTATAACGTTTTCTTTCTTCTTTTCTTTAACCGCTTCACTGTAGCTTCTCTGTCGTCCTTCCTTTGAGCCATATGCTGTTCCCTGTATCATTTTCTTCAAGTTTTCCAGTTCTTGCTTGATATTTCCTAATTCTTCTTGAACTACTTCTTCAAACATTATTTTAATTTCATTTTTACGTACCGCCTCATCTTTTATTTTTTTTACAGCTCTTATAATTCAATCTATTTTTAAGTCAATGCCTGACCCTTTACTTCCACTGCTCATTGTGACCGCTCCTGTAGACCCTACAGATTTTGTCGATGATGTCCTATCTCTTCCTGTCGGTGTCGGTACTTTCTCAATATCGATGAGAAATTCCTCAAATGGACCTTTAAACGGCACGTACTCTTGGTTTCTGTCGAGAATTCTATGCTTATTTACACATCCTGGATGGTAAAAAAGCTTTGGGCAAGTTTTACATTTAACAACTTTGCTCTTAATTGCCTTCCTACATGCCGAGCATCGGTATTCTGCATATTCTTCGTCCATGCTGATAATTACCGGCCGAAACCGTTAATATCAGCATAAGCGATCCGTCACCTGTGATCCACTTAGACACGTCAGCACTATTGTGTCCACGTATAATGTCTACTGTCTTGAAACTTCGATGTCCCAAACAATAAGTTCACTGCTCACATTCATAGATCGCCATATCCCGGCTAGATAACTTTCACAGCTATCCCCGGTCTATGGCGGCGCAAGTCAATCAACTTATTTTATGTTTTTCCTCATTTTAAACTACTCAAAAGTTATTACATTTACGGAGCGATTCTTGACACGTCTTCTCCTCGCGAGAGAGGGAGAGAGAGAGAGAGAGGGGGAGAAAGAGAGAGAGAGGGGGGAGAAGAGAGAGAGAGAGAGAGAGAGAGAGAGAGAGGGAGAGAGAGAGAAAGAGAAAGAGCGAAAAAGGTTTGGAGTCATTAAATACTACAAAAGCGACAAATGTCAAGAACTCGTCCAGAACAAAATGGTACTTTATTCTTGTAGCGCACTGCCAGCTCGCGGTTTAAAAATTATTAAAAAAATGGTTAGAGGCAAGAACTCTTGACGAAACTATAGAAAGCTCTCGAACTATTGGTGAACTATTGAAAAATACCAAGATCTCGTTCAGAACTCTCAACAAGATAGTACTTTACTTTTGCAGTGCGGTGCCAACTCGCGGTTTAAAAATTAGTAAAAAAATGGTTAGAGACAAGAATTCTTGACAAAACCTATAGAAAACTTTAGAACTATTGCGGAACTATCAAAAAATGCCAAGTACTCGTTCAAAACTCTCAACAAGATGGTACTTTACTATTGCAGTGGGGTGCCATCTCGCAGTTTAAAAATTAGTAAAAAAGTGGTTAGAGGCAAGGACTCCTGACGAAACTATAGAAAGCTCTAGAATTATTGGTGAACTATCGAAAAATACCAAGAACTCGTCCAGAACTCTCAACAAGATGATACTTTACTCTTGCACTGCGGTGCCAGCTCGCGGTTTAAAAATTAGTAAAAAAATGGTTAGAGACGAGAATTCTTGACAAAATTTATAGAAAGCTTTAGAACTATTGCGAAACTATCGAAAAATGCCAAGAACTCGTACAAAACTCTCAACAAGATGGTACTTTACTATTGCAGTGGGGTGCCATCTCGCAGTTTAAAAATTAGTAAAAAAGTGATTAGAGGCGAGGACTCCTGACGAAACTATAGAAAGCTCTAGAATTATTGGTGAACTATCGAAAAATACCAAGAACTCGTCCAGAACTCTCAACAAGATGATACTTTACTCTTGCACTGCGGTGCCAGCTCGCGGTTTAAAAATTAGTAAAAAAATGGTTAGAGACGAGAATTCTTGACAAAATCTATAGAAAGCTTTAGAACTATTGCGAAACTATCGAAAAATGCCAAGAACTCGTTCACAACTCTCAACAAGGTGGTATTTTACTCTTGTAATGCGGTGGCAGCGCGCGGGTTTAAAAATTGTTTAAATATATATATATATATATATATATATATATATATATATATCAAAACTGTTAATATAACCTATTGAGAACTCTAGAACTCTTCGAGAGCTATAGAATTCCATAGTCAAAAACAATTTTTTCGAAATTTGAGGTGTGGACAAAAAAATTAAAAAATTTTTTAAAAATATTTAATGATCAGAACTATAGTTTAAATTTATTAGGAACTCTAGAACTCTTCGAAAACTATAGAATTCCATTGTCAAAATCAATTTTTTCGAAACTTGAGGTGCCACGCAAAGTTGGCACCTCATATCTTCAAATTATCATTTTTTAATGTTATTTCGGCGGAACTATTATTAAAAAACTATCAGAAACTCTAGAACTATTAAAGGTGCAAATAGAACTTGCATAAAAACTTGCGGTGCAGAAAAATAAGGTGCTAACTTCATTAATGACGGCGCCGCGGCGTCATTAACGTCTCAAAAATTAATAATTTACTAAGCGTTCATAAAAATTTAAATTTAAATGGATTAACTACCTTGCTTGTAGACAATCGCAGTGCGATATAATGGCTGGTTTAGTTAATAATTCTCACAAGGAGTGAGCAAGAACTGTAAAATGCCAAATAAGATGAGTCATAGCTCCTTCAAAAAGAGGGAACAAGTATATTAAAAGAGTAAAAGGGTTAGCGTAAATGAACTTTACTTTTTAAGAAAATTGCAATTAAAGTTTAACATTGGGACGTTTGTACGTTAAGTACTAAAATTTTGAACCACTAACCAAGAGAGCGTCGTGACTGAGAACGCTAAATGCTAGCGTTACATTTTCCTCCCCGCGGCGGTGCGGGTTCGAATCTCCACAGCATCAAATTTTTTTTTAAGTCTTGCTATTATATTTTATAATTGCATCATCTTTATTATTTTTCAAATTAATTAATAATAATGTATTTGCATATAATAATAAAATTAAGCAATTTTTTATTAATAAAAAATGAATAAAAATATTTAATAAATTATTTATTATACAATAAAATTATTTAGAAAAGTAAATAATTAAGTTTTAACGAGCAGATTTATTCCAAAAAATAATACACTTTAAAAATTTCTACAATATCATAAATTATAAAACGTTATAAATTATAAGAAGATATAAATAATAAGATGTTATAAATTAAAGTATATTATTTTTCGAAACAAATCTGCTTGTTAAGGCCTAATTATTTACCTTTATAATTAATTTATTATAATAAATAATTTAAATATTTTCATTAATTTTTTATTAATAAAAAACTGCTTAATTTTATTATTATATGTAAGTATATTATTATCAAATAATTTAAAAAATAATAAAGATAATGCAATTGTAAAATATACTAGCAAAAGATATGAAAAAAAAAAAAAATAAATAAATAAATAAATAAAAAAAATGATATTGCGGAAATTTGAATTCGGTCCGCCACGGAGGGAAAAATGTACCGCTAGCACTTAGCCTTCTCAACCACGGTCTCTTAAATAGTAGTTCAAGATTCTAGTATTTAACGTAAAACGTTCCAATATTAAACTTTAATTGCAATTTTCTTAAAAAGTAAAGCCCATTCGCGCTAACCCTTTTACACTTTTAATATACTTGTTCACTTCTTTCAAATAAGCTATGATTCATTTCATTTGGCATTTTACAGTTCTTGCCCACTCCTTGTCAGAGAACTAAACACATTGACATTGATGCACATTATATTTAAAACTTAGTTGATCAAACATTAATTAACCTAGAATATGTACCAACAAAAATTAATATTGCAGATGGATTTATAAAACCGTTAACTTAAGATAAATTCGTAAGATGTACAACTAATCTGCAAATAATGTAATATTAAACACGTAGAATATTAAAATTTATTATTACTTTCAGTAAAAAAGATTATTAATTTTTACTTTTATGCATAACTTTATATTAGAATATCTATGTTATGTTTTTTTTAACTCTTAAAAGAAAGATCTGTTACAATTTTTAAATTGAAGAGGAGTGTTAAAGTTATCAATTTTAGAACATCTCAGAGTGGCGCTATTGTAGCTGTTCTACACCTTTTATATGTATATGTACTTTGTTCTCTCTCTCTTTTGCTATACACTTTATAATAAAGGATTGAGCTATAAAGAATCCACTGTAAAATGTAAGTGATTGACAAACCTGGCCCTTATATAAGATAAAATTTTAATAGGATGAACATAACAAATGTGAAAAAGAAAGGAAGGAAATTATGGAACAGATAGGTAAGGAATTAAGAGCAATGAAGGAAAAAAGAAAGGCGATAAGGGATTACGTGGAGAAATTCAAGGTAAAAAAAAGATGTGGAAGGAGAGAAGTTGGAAGAAAGATTAAAAGTTTTAGAGAGGGACGACAGGAAAGAGGAAGAGGCAGGGTCGAGTGAATTAAGAGGTAATAGAAGCGTATATAGCAAAGCGAATAGAATATCAGCGTATAATAAGGCTAGTTCAAGGTTAAGTGTTAGGGAGGTAGATAAAATAAAGAGATGGATGTCCAAAAAAGACAGGGAAAAGAGGCGATGTAATATAGTGATAAGAGGGATAGAGGCAACAAAGGAAATGGAAGGAGATAAAAATAAAGGATGCACTTGGATAAGAGAATTAATTAAAGATAAAATAGGAGTAGAATGAAAGATAAAAGAATGCAGACTAAGCGATAGGGTAATTGTGGTAAAATTAAGTAATAGTAAACACAAGAAATTGTAAGAAATAAATATAAATTGAAAGGGTAAACACATATATACGAGGTGTGTTCAAAAAGTATCGCGAATTTTGTGTTTTTTCAAAAATTATTTATTTATTCATGAATATCTATTTTGTCCCCTTCAAAGTAATCCCCATGAGATATTATACACTTGTGCCAACGGTTTTTCCAATCTTCGAAGCACTTCAAAAAATCATTTTTTTTATCTTGTTCAGCTCCTCCTTCGATGCCGTCTTTATCTCGTCAAGCGTAGCGTAACGTTGTCCTTTCATGGGCCTCTTCAGTTTAGGGAACAAGAAAAAGTCACAGGGGGCCAGATCTGGGGAATACGGTGGCTGCGGCATCATTAGTATGTTGTTTTTGGCCAAAAAGTCGCGCACAAGCAACGATGTGTGAGCAGGGGCGTTATCGTGGTGCAAAAGCCAATTTTTGTTCTTCCACAAATCCGGGCGTTTCTGGCGGATTGCTTCGCGCAAATTGCGCATAACTTGCAGGTAATATTCCTTATTGACCGTTCTACCCTGTGGCAAGAACTCATGATGCACCACGCCCCTGCAATCGAAGAAAACTGTCAGCAAAACTTTCACATTCGACCGAACTTGGCGCGCTTTTTTCGGTCTTGGTTCGTGCGGCAGCTTCCATTGAGATGATTGAGCTTTGGTTTCCACGTCATAACCATAAACCCACGATTCGTCACCAGTTATGACCCTCTGGAGCAAATTTGGGTCGTCGCGGACAGAGTCCAACATCTCATTAGCAATGTTCATGCGATGCTGTTTTTGGTCGCAATTGAGCAATTTTGGTACGAATTTCGCGGCGACCCGTCTCATGCCCAAATCATTGATAAAAATCGAATGGCACGAGCCAATCGATATGTTTAGGTCCTCAGCAACTTCTCTAACGGTGATTCGACGATTGGCCAATACCATTTTCTCCACTTCATTAATTTTTTCGTCTGTTGTTGAAGTGCTCGGGCGTCCGGCACGCTCTTCGTCGTTCACATCTTCTCGGCCTTCTGAGAACATTTTGTACCACCGATAAACGTTGCTTCGGTCCAAGGTAGCTTCTCCGTATGCCACAGTCAACATTCGGAATGCATCCGCGCACTTAATTTCGTTTTTCACACAAAATTTGATACAGGTTCTTTGATCCATTTTTTTGAATAGGTAAAAATCGAAGACGATCCAAAACACGTGCAAGCAAAGCAGCTGTCAACAATTAAGTGAACATTCAAAATGGCCGAGCTTGTCGGCATAAGTGAGAGACATGAGTACCAACATAACGCCACAAAAAGATCGAAATTCGAATATACGTAACCCGCGAAAATTCAAAATTCGCGATACTTTTTGAACACACCTCGTATATATATATATAGAGAGAGAGAGAGAGAGAACGATCTAAGTTGGGAAGAATGGAAAGTGCAGGAAAAGATGCACAGATGGATAAAAGAGCAAAAAAAAAGGTGTAGAAGTAAAGGCAGGAAAGGATGCACAGATGGATAAAAGAGCAAAAAAAAGGTGTAGAAGTAAAGGCAGGAACAGGTAGGGTTAAAATAAAAAGGGTATGGAAAATGTGGACAGAAATAGCTAGAATTAGAAAGAAAGGAAGAAAAAAGAAGAAAAGAAGCTAGAAAAGAAAAGGGAAGAGTAAAATTTAGATGAGAGTAACAAAAAAGAGAAAAATCAGGATTCTAAGTAAACCGGAAAGTAGATGAGGGAAGTAGAGAAGAAGTAGGAGGAAAGAAAGAAGAAATAATATAAAGTAAAAATAGGTACATATTTTAGAATGTAGCAAAAATAAATAGCAAGGATAGGGAATTTTGGAGATATGTAAAAAGATATGATGTTATAAGTATGTGTGAAACATAGGTAGAAAAAGTAGGATGAAAAAAAATCAAAGAAAAATTGCTAGGAACACACAAATGGGTGTGCAGTTTCGCAAAAAAAGAGAGGAAGAAAAGGAGGATAAGAGGAGGTTTTATAATAGGTGTAAAGAAAGAAGAAATAGGACAGGAAAGTAAATTAAAAATATTAAAGAGGAGATGGTAATGAAAAAAGTAAGAAAAGAGAGGGAGAGAGTGAGAATTGTATCAATGTACGGTGTACAAAAAGGAAAGGATCTAAGAGAGAAACTGGAAAAATTTATAGGAGAGAAAGAGGAAGAAAATTGACAATAGAAGATTTCAATATAAGAATAGGAAAATTAGGTGGGAGAGATATAAGAGAAGGAGAAATAGTGAGGTACAGCAAGGACAAGGTGATAGGAAATGGTGATAAGAAATTTGATAGAATAGATAGTGGAAAAAGGATAGTATATTTTGAACGAGGCAATAGAAGGAGATTAGGAAGGAGAATTTACTTATGTAAGTGCAAGATAATGTTCGATTATTGATTATATTATTGTAAATGAAAATGTACGCAGTATGATTTGTAAGTTTATAATAGGGGACAGGGTGGATTCAGATCACTTGCCGCTGGAGATGGAAATCATCAAGGAAGAAGGAAGAGATCGAGAAAAAAAGGAGGAAGAAGAAGAAAAAAAAATAATAGTATGAGACGAAGAAGAGAGGTATATGGAGAAATAACGGAGAAACTGTGTGAAACGGAAAAAATGGAAGAAATGAAGGATGATACAATCAAGGAAAAATGGGAAAAGATAAAGAAAATAGTACACAAAGCCATGATAAGGAAGAAAATAGGAAAGAAGATAAAAGTGAAGCTAGAAGACAGGGATTGGTGGGACAGAAACTGCACAAAAAAAGAGAAAGATACAAAGGATATACAAGAAATGGCAGAAAAAAAATAGGAAGAGAGGATTATATCAAAAAGAATAAAATTTTAAGAAACTGTTGAAAAAAAACAAAAAGAAAAAAAGGAAGAAAAAGAAGAATTGAGAGGAATAAAGAGTGAGGTAGAGGTATGGAAATATATAAACAAAAAAAGATAAAAGAGCAAGAATTGTAAATAAGATAAGGAAAAAGATATAGAGGAAGTATTTCAAGAACTTGTTGGAAAGTTTGGAGAAAGAAGAGAGGATAGAGGATGAAGAGAAAGAAAAAAGACTTGGGCGTAAGCCTGTCTGGAACAGCCGCCGGTGCAGATTTGATTAAGGAAGAACAGAGAGAAAAAGAAATACAAGAAGCGGAGGTAAAGAAGGCACTGAATAAAATGAAAAAGAAGAAGGCTGCAAGAATTGACGGAATACCAATGAAGGTATGAAAATACGCAGGAAAGAATCTATGAAAAAGGATGGAAAACCTGATAAAACAAATATGAAAGACAGGTACAATACCGAAAGATTGAAAGAAGGACATCGTGGTGCCTCTGTACAAAAGAGAAGATAAGAAAAAAGTAGGCAACTACAGAGGAATATCCATGCTGTGCACAGCAGACAAGATATGTGCAAAGGTAATTAGAAATAGGTAATTAGAATGATAATGGAAATAGTAAGGAACATGTTAAAGAATTATGCGGAAAAAGAAATATAGTTGCAAAAAAAGTATAGGGATTAGGTAAGAGAATATGTAAAAATAATTTTAAAAAAAGATAGATATTATTCAAGTACTTAGTTCAAAGCGTAATGGCATATGGAGTAGAATTATGGCGATGGAAAGAAAAAAAAAATTTAGAAGAGGTAATAATGGATTATGTGAGATGGACTTTCGGCTTAGAATTCTGCACACAGAAATATATTATAACAAGGGAATTAGTGATGGATAAATTAAGAGTAAGATAAGGAATAAAAGCTAGGAGATACAAGAATAGAATCAAAGAAGGAAGGGCAGAGGATATAGTTAAAGAATGTTGGTAGGAGAAAGAACAATATGATTGAAAAGACGAATACGGCAAGAAAAGAGAGAGGTATTATAATAGGAATGAGTGGGAAAAAGAAGTTAGTGAAGTAAGAGAGATTAAAGAAGATTTAGATGCAGAATTAATAAAAAGAAATAAAAATAAATGAATTAGCTCATAAAATAAAAATAAAAATATGTATTCTTGAAAGTTCTGTATTTCAAAATTCAAAATGGCGGATCCAATATGGCAGATAAAAAAACCAAAAATTTAGTTAAAGTTTCGTAAAAAGTGGTAATATGGGATTTTTGAAATCACTAAAACTAATATCAGATTTATGATATCAGATTATAAAAAATGTTGCAAAAATGCTATAAAAAATGTTTTACTAACCGAACAAGTTTTACATATTTATGTTTTTAAGTTCAGCGACGTCGAAAACATGGATACAAATCCAAACAAATCTGATATTCTGATTTTTTTTCAATTGTTTATTAAAATTGGAAATATTAAATCCAATATAACAAATCTAAAGTAAGAAAAATACATAGTTGACTTAAGGAAAATTGATGGTTTACTATAAAAAGAGTTTATTTAAAGAAACGTTCAATCGTATTGCTTGTCAAATCTCACTTTCTGCCAAACCCAGAGACATGAAACGAGGACGTGGCGGTTGTTGACTCCGTATTTTTTGTTAAATTTTTAATTTTGTTCTTTGGTTTTTTTATATATTTTACGATTTTTTACAAATCTGTACTGTATAAGCTAGATTGTAAACTGTACTCAAGACAATATACAATATTTATAAAATGTTGCAATAATATTCCAAATTAAAAATGTAAGAAAAATCTAATATATAAACAAGTAGATGAGTAAGGCCAAAGAACGAGTAAAAATTTAGGTTCGTATAAAAAAAAATCATAATTTATTATATCCTTGAACACAAACGTTTCGACTCTACGGAGTCTTCTTCGGTGTGTGCTTTTACATAATTATCACAGTGTTTTTATCGCAAATCCTTCCCGATGGCAGTGTTCTGAACGCAAGTGACGGTATAATTCGATGGAGATCCGGTATATGGTCCATGGTCTAACAACTTCTTTGTTTCGTCGTTTCCCATACACAAAACAAATCGTGTCAAGAGATTCGACCATTTACTTCTCGCTACAACGACTCAAACACATTATTTGATCATCAAAACTTAAAAAAATAATAATAATAAAATAAAAAAAGTAAATACAATAAAAAACATTAGGCACGTTATTATAACTTATCAAAAAGAAAAAAATTTATGTCAAAACTTAGTTTGTCGTTAGAGCCGTTACATGGTCACTTAATTTACAGAATATAACGATCTTTACTGATCGGCGTGACAAGAGACTGACTCAAAGCGAGCATGACTTATGTCTGCCAAGTATTCTACTGTTTACAATAATATTCTCAATTTTAAGCTTTCTAACCGTCGACAGATCTGTTAAAGATCATGCTGTAACAGTTGTTTAGCAGTTCTGTATCCGTTTTTTGATTTAGTCCATTTTTTTGTTCGTTGATATGTATCATTTCAGATATCAATTTCTTAAAATAATTGTTCAAAATCTAGGATCTTGACATTTTCCGAGTCAAAGGAGTGTTTTTGTAATAATCTGTGTTCGCTAATCACGGATAACTTAGATGTTTCGAGTTTTATGTTATTAATGTGTTTTTTGTTTTTGTTTTTTTGTTTTTAATTTCCTTTTTGTTTGTCTTACGTACGAAGCGTCACAGTCATTACAATTTAATTTATAAACAATGTTGTTACATGCTGTTTTTATGTTCTTATCTTTGTGCACCTTAACAAATTTGTCCAGCTTATTTAAGCATCTAAAACCTAGCAAAACTTCGTTTTTGTTTAGGGACGCAGATATTTTCTCCGTCACATTTTTAATATACGGAAGACCAAAAACTTTTTTCCACGGATGTGTCAGTCTCGTCAATTGGATCGTGAGCTCTGATATTTAATTTTGTGTTAATCAACTTTTTGATTCTCGTGTTGATTATGTTAAAAATTAACTCTAAAAGATAGCAGTTAACAATTAGAGTGTTAATACAAAATTCAAAATTTTTCTTGTGGTATTGGGGATGTGATAGTAAAATTGCCCAATCTACCATACTGTAAATGGTTCCTATTTTTTGGAGTATCAGATGGTGTGAATAGAACAATAAGTATTTTCCTGAGAAGGTGTCTTCATGAAACCAATCTGTATATAAGTTGTTGTTTTCGATTTTGATTAAAGTGTCTAGAAAATTGAGGCTGAAAAAGTGTTTTAAAATAATTTTTTTTATTTTTAGTAGTTTAGCGTGAAAAATAGATGCTTGGGCGGGGGAGGGGCTCCATCCCTCCCCCGCTCTCCGTATTTTTTCTAACCTAATTCAGCCGTCTCAGTCGGTTCACTAATGACGGGGTAGGTGCGGAAGGAGGTGAGCTATAATTTCAAATCTAATATCGCAACGTCAACTAAATATCCTTGGCCAAATTATAACTAAAATAGGGATAGATTGGGCTAGGAAAAATACGGGGAGGGAATGCAAGGGAGCCCCTCCCCCGCCCACGCGTTCTCTGTATAGGTTTTCGACTCAAAACAGTTTTTCTACAATAACGACTAAAGTATTAAAATTAGGTAAAATATGTATATGACCTTTTTTATAAAGCTTATTACTAGCTTGATTTTTTTGTTTGACATATTTTTTCGTAAAATAAATATTTTCTGAAATAAGTAAGAAAAACTGTTTTTTTCTTTCTGTAATGATATTTTTTTAATAAAAAATGAGCATTACTTAAAACCTTTTATATGTCACTCATTGTCAGTGCCTTCCCATTGATAATACGAGGTGTGTTCAAAAAGTAACGGGAATTTTTAAATTTCGCGGGTTTGGAGAGTCCGACAGTCAAATTTTATTTTTGTTTATGTTGGTATACATGCCCCTAAAGTATGCTGAAATGTTGAGCTGTATTCATTGTTTACTTTGTCTGTGGCAGCCGCTAAGGTTACACGTGTTTTTATGAGCTCGGTGATTTTCGTTTCTGAAAAAAAATGGATCAAAGAATTTGTATCAAATTTTGCGTAAAAAATAACATAAAGTGTAACAAAGTGTGTGAAATGTTAACAAAGGCCTATGGTGAGTCTGCTATGAGTAAAACAAGAGTTTACGAGTGGTATAATCGTTTCCAAGATGGCCGTGAAGACGTTGAAGATGACGAACGCCAAGGACGCCCCAGCACATCAAGAACCGATGAAAACGTCGAAAAAGTGAAAGAAATGGTTATGAACAATCGCCGAATCACAATCAGAGAAGTCGCTGATGATGTTGGCATATCAATTGGCTCATGCCATGACATTTTTTCGAATGTTTTGGGTATCAAACGCGTGGCAGCAAAATTTGTTCCAAAGTTGTTGAATTTTGAACAAAAACAGCGGCGAATGGAAGTTGCTCAGGAGTCATTAAATGAAGTCAACGACGATGCACAATTCCTGAAACGTGTTATAACAGGTGACGAAACATGGGTTTACGGATATGACGTCGAAACTAAGGCTCAATCGTCCCAGTGGAAACGAAAAAACGCATCGCTGAAAGAGCTAAAGGCTATCCCAAAGATCGAGTTTGAGAAGTGTTTCGGGGATTGGAAGAAGCGCTGGCATAAGTGCATAATATCTAATGGTGACTATTTTGAAGGCGACAACATTAATGTAGACGAATAAATAAATATTTTTTTCAAAAAACAAAAATTCCCGGTATTTTTTGAACACACCTCGTATATGTCAAAGTCAAGGTCGTCAAAGGCTACTCCCCTAATGTGCACTTTTACCGAATACGCAAATAATAAACGCAATGTGAAATAAAGAAAGTAGTAAACGTAATGCAAAAGAAAATAACAGTGAGCGGATAAACGGCAGACGCTATAACGGACGGAAAACAGACGGACACTTCGCAGAACTATTTACAAAAAATCCGAAGACGGAAACAGACTGCGCTTAGGGCACAGCCTAGCGGCGTCGTACGTGTGCACCAGCGAGATCGCGTTATGTGGCAATCAACCGTGAGGCTAAAAATAGCCTTGCGCTGTTTACGACAGTCGAGCACTTGTAGGCCCAGTGAGCGGTCACAGCGGAAAGGGATGCAAGGTGTGGATCCGTACGGCGGTCTTCGTAGTGCGGCGCGTGGCGATTAATACCATTGATAATTTCCGGCGGGTGGCATGTCCACGCCAAGAGCACTTGATTGAGGCACGGAATTCCCGCACTCTTGGTCGTGGAGCGTTGCCGAGAGCAGGAAACTGAAGCTGGTTTTATGTCAAACAGACAAGATCGCTTGCCGGAGCTCAAGTCGCTTGAGCCCTCGGTACTCAACGGAAAAGGGGGATAGGAGCGGTTATTGACAAGAGTACCCCTCAAAAGCCAAGGCACTTGACTCCTCTTCTAGACCTGAGTAACGTCTCTTAGGCGAAACGGAACAGAAGAGAGCCTTAACTCTCGCGATCGGCCAGTTTATACATATACCCACATCCGAAGAGATCGGAAGCGCTCGGAAAGACGTCAGCTCTTGTCGGCGGCCAGCGTCTCCGCCAATTGAGACCGGATATACGCGGCAAAGTCGGTGTGTGTGTGTGACGTGGTGTCGACGGCCGCGCGAGCGTGTCGATGTATCGAGATCGGCCAAGTACAGCTGTACTGGCCGACGATAATTCGCTCGTACGGAGCATCTATTTAGGCGCTTCGATACAATTGTCGTTTTGTTTTAAAAAAACGCGTTGTGTATTTAACCCTGCGTTGGTGTGGTACCTTAAACTTACGTGCCTGCTGTGGTGGGATGACATACCCTATAGCAAAATATGCTTTGGAAATCCCAACACTTGAGTATATGCATCATAAGTGTACAGTTTTCATTTAAAACAGTGTAGTGTATCGGTAAATTATTGCCAACGTCTATAGCTCAAAGCTAGAGATCAATGCATGAGGTGTATCACATCAAAGCAGGGTTAAACATGGAGATCAGTTTCTTGTCAGGGTTATTATTGTTTGTCCAAGCATCTAAAAACTGTTTCAATTGTACAGTGAAACTGTAATGTTACAAATGTCGGTTTTATGTTGCGTATTAAACTTAGTGGTATTGCCTTCAATGTCTTTAATTACTTCGTGTATTGCTACTTTTTTGTTATTTGTATAAAGCATGCAAAAATTACTTCCCAATTGCAAAAGATTAGTTACTTCATTGTAACTACTTCGGAATAACGGTTTTCGAAAGGTTTATGAACCATTTCTCGTTTGTTTGATTGAGTGGATTAAATTCTCTTCCATTTGAAAACACAATAGATTCTTTGACTTTACTCATCTACTTGTTTGAATTGTATACAAGTTAACCAAATTATTGCTAATATAAAAAATAATATTAAAACTGTGAAAAAAATTAAATACAGAATAAACAATTATCGCCACGTTTTCGTTTCGTGACTCCAAATTCGGTCAAGAGCGGGATTTTTAAGCAATACGATTAAAAAAACTTTAATAAATTGTTTTTACATTAACCCGTCAATTTTCTATAAGTCAACTATGTTTTTTTTATAATTTAGATTTGTTATATTCCATCCTTTATTTACAACTTTAATTTAAACAATTAAGAGATATTTTAAGATATCGAATTTGTTTGGATTCGTATTCGTGCTCAACTCTAATTTGTCATTGTTCATTTATTTTTGTAAAAAAAATAATAAAATTTATATAGAAATTTTGAAAAAAATATATAAAAAAATTCAAGAAAAATTTTTGCCAATGAATAGAATTCATTGA
The DNA here is from genome assembly GCF_016802725.1 of Solenopsis invicta. Lineage (NCBI taxonomy): Eukaryota > Metazoa > Arthropoda > Insecta > Hymenoptera > Formicidae > Solenopsis > Solenopsis invicta. Next base: position 11,786,319 of record NC_052669.1, on the reverse strand, counting down.
ACAAGATAATATTTGTTTGACAATATTGACAGTACTTGTAGCCGAAAGTCAAGTCTATCCAGTGATGTAATCTTTCCGAAACATAAAAGCTCTCCAATGCTTCTCTATGTTTTTCAATAAAATCCTCCGGAGAAGTTGCCCATGCTGGAATTTCTAAATCTGGTAAATCCTCGTGAATGGACTGTAAATAAAAAATACTTTAGACATAGAAAAAATGAAAATTAATAGATTCATGCGGATAGATACAGATAAGATTCCTGTGCGTAACCGCGGACAAATGCAGATAGAAATTCCGGCGTGTAGTGTACAAACAGAAACAGACAGAACTTCTGTACGCAATTGCGGACAGATACAGATAAAATGTTATTACGGACAAGATGCAGACAAAAACGGATAAGATCTACTGCAAATGCGGATTTTCTATCCGCATATTTTATTTGCAGATAGAACGGACAGCTTGCAGTTAGAAACCGATAGAAATCCTGTCCGTTTTTGTCTGTAATTTTTACCAGGGTCGCGCTATTATATTACTGTAAACTGATACCTTTTTCATTTACAATAAAACCTCGTTTAACCCTTAAACACACTGATCCCGTAAAATACGTAAACATTTTCGGGGAGACTTTTTCAACTTTGAGAAGTTATAACTTTGGTTTTAATCAACATTTTTCAACAAACTTTTTTTTTCACATGAAAGTTCAGAATCTCAGAAACACGATTGCATAATCGGCTTTGCCGAAAAATGATTTATTGTTAAATTGTAAAAGAAAAACCATTAAGCAAAAATTAGAAATTCAAAAATTCACTTTTCTTTTAAAAAATCATATCTCCGCAAGAAAAAACTTTTAAGAACTTTCAAATACGGCTTTTTAAAGCTAAAGAGTCATACTTTAAAAAAAATTATGGTATTGTCACTCCTTTTAAAAAATATAGTTATATAACAAAAAGAATATGAGGTATTTTTGGGTTTAAAAATCCTTCTTTTAAAAAAATCATATCTTTGCAACAAAAAACTTTTAAGAACTTTACAATACGGCGTTTTAAAGCTAAAGAATCATACTTTCAAAAAAAAAATTATGTCACTGTCATTTCTATTGAAATCATGGAGTAAGAGAATAGGAGACCAAACTCGATAGCGCGCGCGAAGCAAAAATGTTCCTGATTTATGTACCTTATTGGGAGGAAGTACGCTAAACGGAATAACTTCTTACCGATGGTCGCCATCTTTAAAAGCCTCTCACACATGCAAAATGTGATGAATTCACGATCACGCATACATCGCATACACGAGATCATATACGAGATGCCAGTTGTTACTCCGATTTTAAAAGAAAATGTTGAAAAATATCATTTTTATTGCAACATTTTTAACAACAAAGTAATATTAATTGAGAACTAATTGTAAATTGTGTACATCGTGTTACAAGCTGACAATGAGTCCAATAATCGGAAATGGAAAATAGAAGTTGCGTCAAACAAGCGACAGAGAGGTTATATTATAAAAAATTACATAATAATTATGAAATAGTATATTTGATTAGTAATTAATACGAAAACTTACATTTTAGGGATATAATGGAAAGAAATTTCACGGAAATATATCATGCATCAAATGAAATTAAATTTAAATATTTGCAACAGAACTTGAATTTAGTAGAGCTGCCTTCTTCGGATTGGGGATTTTTGACTGGAAACGACAAATTCTTTGGTTTACGAAAGTTGAAAGTGATTTTAGCATAAGAAAAAGAATTGCTATCTTTCCAAATTTACATATTAATATTTATATCGATGATGAGATTATGCCCTTTTCAAGAAATATTAAAGTATCGAGTATTAATAATTTAAATAAAATTTTGAAAACATTATATACTGTTTAATTTATACTTTTTTTAACTGTATATATATATATATGTATATATATATATGTATATATATATGTATATATATATATATATATATATATATATATATATATATATACTCCTTGTAATTGTATATATATTTTAAGGATAAAATAAGTGTGCATCCAAGGAAATTAAGGAAATTAAGGATTTTACATCGATAATTAAATTTGACAAGTGAAATGGAATCGACCGAGTCATTAAAGAAAACCAATAATCAATTTCGATTTTTGAAGACTATTTGTTTATTTATTCTGATATCAAACAGTTTAATATAAGGTCTGAGGTTTATATTTCAATTTGTATCGAAGTAACTTGAAGTCTTTATAATTACTTAATGTTGTACGATAAAAGTTTATTTGATATATCTATTCAACTTTTTTTAAATGATAGTACATTTTCATTATAAGAGAATATAAACTTAGTAGTTCATTAAATATCCGTTTCTATGTTCATTTCCTTTTTATTTATCACCATCATATACATTAACAGATGCATAAATTAACATAAACTTATGTAACAACATAAACTTGAGTAACAATATAAACTTAAAAAACATAAAACATTTAGAAATTATGTTTTTTGTTTTTTATAATTTTTATTCGTTTGTTTATTAATTTCATTTTCTGCTTGATTTTTTGGTTTACAAATAAATAAATATTTCAATATTCGGGTAGAAACACTGAACTCTATCAAAATACATGAAAAGTCAAGTTAGAGTAACTATTACAAATGGCGCTCATCCGTAAGAAGTTATTCTTTTCAGCGACCATCCTTCCAAGAGGGAACATAAAATGAGAACGTAATTGAAGTGCTGAGTTTAGCCTCCTATTCTCCTACTCCATGATTGAAACATATATTTACGTAAGAAGACAAATATAAGGTATTTTTGATTAACTCAAGGTGTCTAAAGTTGAAAATTTATGTGTTTGATAATATATTTCGGATCCTACGCAAAAGTTCTCTTTTTCACGGCACTATAGTATTTTATCTTTAGACAGAGTAACATACGCATACGGATCTGTTCGGACGCGTTTTGTCCAGTTTTTTTTTACATAAGATTACTCACAAAAAAGTTTCACTCACACACTATGGATCCCATTGATCTTAACAAAACTTTGCTAGCGTGCCGTCCAAATTCTAGTTGACTAAAAAAGTTGATCAACCATATCAATCAAAAGAGGAGATTTCAAACTTTTTTTACGTCTTGGTCCGATCTCGTATCTCATTCCGTCTTCACATAGTAAGCGTTCGAAACTTCATATGAGGTCTCTCAGACCCACTTATGTGTTTAAGGGTTAAATAACAGTCTAATCCCAGAGTTAATCTACCCGGCAACTTTCCTTCGTGCCCTGGTGTAACCTGAGCTTGTCCGCGCTCGTACAAACACAAGTTGTTATAAGTATAAAGATAGAGTGGTTGGTTCTGTGTGAATTAAGCTAACAATAAGTATTCAATATCGTTTTTGTATCGTTGCTATGTATTACATTATATCATGTCTTGTGTTTGTCTTTATGTCCGTTTGCAAGATCGTACGTTCTGTATACGTTTCGTGCTATTCTCAGAAATGTATTAAATAACTTGAATAAATCAAGAATTCCAACATTAACTTTATCCAATATAATTATAACATCGTCGACGAATAGATCGCAGCTTATAGCAAGTTACAAAAATCATTCCCACACGTTTAAAATTTACATTCCGTGGGATGCACATCTACGTTAATGATACCACTTCACGTTGTGGACAACCATCGTAAAACAACCAATAAGAAATTTTTGTTAATGTAAGCATTAAATTGCTGACCTTTATCGTTTGATTGTATTAACTTTTATTAACTCAATAATTTTTTTACAAATTTTCGTGCATGTTGCAAACTATCACGTATTGATAAGAGGCAAGTGAGCCTGAGACGTACATGTTTAGAAAGTGACTTTTAGTCATAATTATATATTTCAATATCAACATCTACATTATTGCTTTTATTTTGAACTATTTAATATTTACCTAACAACTTCTTATCCATCTTTCAACAATAAATAAGAAAAAAGGGTTTATAGAAAAAGAAATTCTAATTAGTCTTTGAACTTATTTCTTTTTTTCAAAGTGTACACACTGTGTACACGTGCCGGCAAGAATAGTATCTCTCGGCATTCTACGCATAACTGCTACGCAAATAAACAAAACAAATATGTATTATATATTCAAGTTTGTCCAATAAGTATCGAGACTGAAGTCATACAAAAAAATTGATTGAAGATATATGTACAGTGAGTTAATATTCTTCAAAATGTAACCCTCCTACAGTGGTATCTGTACACCGCTACCAGCGCCTTTTTTAGTCTTCATACGCCCCATGAAAGTCGGGGGCATATAACCACAAAGACTGTTCCAGCACCTCGTCAAAGCCGCCTCAATCTGTCTCGTTCCGATGGAACAAAAGAAATCGGAGGGGGAGGGGGGGAGTGATATCTGGACTGTAGGATGGTTGGGGCAGCGTTGCCACGTTGTGTTGGGTCAGTGCCTCTCTCATAATTAGCGGTGTGTGAGTAGGCGCATTGTCGTGATGGAGCATCCAGGTATTGGTGATCTTCCTTCGATCTCTCTCCCGACTTCTTTTTGTTCGCTCGGATCAAAAGGAGCCTGAAAGGACATCGTTTCAGGACGATTGAGATAGTCCAAACTTGGACGGGGTGCCTGAACAGTCTTGCCGATTTCCAGGAGGCGTATAAAGACTGGAAAAAGCGTTGGCAGCGATGTATTGATGCAAAAGAGTCATATTTTGAAGAATATTAACTCACTGTACATATATCTTCAATAAATTTCTTTTTATGTTTATTTATTCTACTTCAGTCCCGATACTTATTGGACAAACCCTGTACACCGGCAGGAATCGTGTCTCTTGACGTTATCAGAAAAATTGGCGTTTAAATGTAGAGGTACTAGCTCTGAGGTTCTCCTTGTTATTACGTTACGTATGCGCGCGTTACTTGTTATTACGGTACATTACGTTACCTTAAAAACACTGGGATCTATAAAAAACTGTGGTATACATTCATCGGGACTCCAATCGTGTAGTCTCTGAATCGAGACCGGATATTCTCCAGGTACCCATAACGGTCGTACATGTTTGCAAAGCACAGATTTATTATAGCGACGTGAAAGATACACATAATAAGTAATTTCCGACAAAACATCGGATACATGATGTCCGACCTGTAAATTAATATTGACTATTTAAAATAATAACAAAAAAACTCAATTTGATTAAAAATAACATAAAATAATAATGGAATATACTAGCCAAACAAGATTTTAATGTTATAAATAATATGATAAGTAGATTACACATACAGTACAAACGTTACAACTTTCGTTATGTCATGTTCATTGTCACTTATAAAAACAAAAACGATTGTCAGCTAAATATAATACGCAGAGATATGTAGTTTTTCGAATAAAGAATAAAGTTAAAGTTAAAAAACAAATAAAGAATAAAGTTAAAGTTTTATTTATAAATAAAAATAATTCTTTATTTTTAAATAAAAATTTAAAAATAAAATTCGAATATTTTATTCGTCTACTTCGAATAAAATATTCATATATGAGATCTGTAAATAATGTAATGAGACCAACTGCGTACTGCACGATTTAGCAAGACTGCGGAAACGACGCTCTTATGATATTTACTTTAACTCCTCATAAATATTCCAATAAATTTCAATTCGGACGCGTCATTACGCTAATTTTGTAGATTTTGCAAAATAGATTTTTGTTGTGTCACGAAAATGGAGACTCAAAATTTTGAAAATGTGTAAACAAGTTTTGTGTGAAACTTGGGGTAAACAGTTATAAAACATTAAAAGAAAACATTGCTAATTATTCAATGCTCCATCACAACAATGCTCCCTGCCACACAGCATTGTCTGAAAAAAAATTTTTAACGAAAAAAAGTATTCCTCTGATGCCGCGGTCCCCCGCGGTACTACTCCCTTGATTTGAGTCCGTGTGACTTTCTTCTATGGCCAAAAGGAAATGCCGTATTGAATTAAAGGAGTGTCCCAAAGGACGTTATTGGGAGACGGTGGAAAATATTGAAAAGACCATAAGCAACAATCTGAAAGCTATTCACTCAACGTGTTCCAGCACTGTTATAAAAAGTAGAAATGACGTCTGTAGCGATAGCCTTCTAAAAGAACTATTTTGAAAAAGATAAACAAGACTTGTGAAACAACCGATATTCGTTAATGCGCGGAATTTAGTTCGCGGCCAGATTAATGAAATAGGTTCGAGGCGGGAGAAAAAAAAAATCTATGCATGGTTTCAAATTAGGTTGAACAAAAACATAACATTTATTCTTAAGAGTAAAGCTTCTAAACAGTACAATTACAAGTTTGTGAGCCGGAGCAATATTCTCTCGGCGCTTTTACATGAAAATAAGAATGAAAAAGACGGAGAGTATATACGCACGCGGTTGTGCAAATCTCACAGAATAAAGAATATAATTTGATATAATTTAATATTTCAGACAAAAAAGTGAATGATATCGGAAAAAAATACAGTGTGCTATTTACAAATTATTTACAGGTAGCCTTGCCCGCGAGACCGCGGAAAATCCCGTTATTCTTAGAACCGGCATCGTCTTTTCGGGGTACCGGAAAACAATAGCCTGGCAGCCGCGGCTGCTGAGTTTCTGGACGCGGTTGTATTTACATTTGGCGGAGCGCGGGGTACGGCGCCGAATATGCGGGCTATCCCGGTACGCTAGTCAAGTTAATTATCTTCGCGGCGCGATTGGCTTATTGTTAGTAGCCGATTGATTTTGTATCTGGCCAGCGTGGAGTCGCCGGATTTCGTCGGAAACGCCGGAACTGCCGAGTACCTCGGCAGCGGCAAAGAACCTTTACCGCCTTGGTCTCAAAGGTGACTGCGAGAAAGAGAAATGTGCTTTCTCGACAATTTCGGTTTGTCGAGTACCTCGGCTAGCGGCAAAAAACTTTTACCGCTACTTATTACCGAAGAGGAGTTTCGGGTCGGGATCAGGATTGATAAATAGATGCCGAGTGTGCGAGCGGAAGCATTTACGAGTATACCCCCTGGCTCGCACGCTCGGCTGTTCTCGTGCGATCTCGTTTTATCTCGAGATTTTATTTCGAGATTTTCTATCTCTCCACCGACCGCTAGTACAGACGCGGTTTCACGGGAATTTCTTCTTGTGACTAATTGGTAATGCGCGTGCGCGCAACCTACTATCGCGCAACCTACTATCGCGCAGATCTGTCTCGTGCTAACCACAACCACCTTCGGCCATTAGCGGTGTTATCGTTGTGGAAGCGTTTAGATAAGCGCGAGCGCGCCTTCTGTTAAAGCCAAACAGCGGCTTCCGGCTGATGTTCGCGGGGAATAATGCATGTAATATGCATGCATTGTTACACTTGTAATTTGAACAGAAATACATTGTTAAAAAAAATCAGTCTCATTACTTTACTTACAGACCTCGTAGTTTCAATTCATAAATAAAACTTATTATTTGTTATTCCTTACTAAGAAAATTACACATTTTATCGATCATTACGTTTCCATAAACATACAATATTTTTAAAAAATTATATAAATATTATTAAAAATAATATTAAAATAATATTCCAAAAATATTATTTTGAGAATATAATTTTTTTGTTAATATTATAGAAATATTGTATTAATAAGTAGTATTAGTTATATTAATATATAAGTTAACAGTATTAGGGGCTCAGAGAATTAAATCAAATGTATAAAAGTAATCCCAATAAAGAGTCGACACACGTGTTCGCGTGTAAAATATAATTTTATTATTTAATAAAAATTATCAATTTAAACATTTCGGTTCTATGGACCATTTTCAGTATAATGTTAGAGATATACATTAACAATTATAACAATAATTACAAACATTAATTATAAGACAGACACATGAGGCGCATTCCACTTAATGCTCGTAACAATTGCGAGTATTATTTGTCCTTATTTAATATTTGGCAAACAACAAAGATAACATGATTCCATGAGCGTTGCGAACGTTAAGTAGAACGCGCCCATGGTCGACTAACAATAACGACTACAAAGGGCTGTCTGCGATAGGTTGCACATCTTCATCGTCAAGTCAGTCATGCTTATCGTACTCGTAAAAATTAAAGGAAACTGAAACAAAATATATCTCGTTAATATGCAATAAAAATTTCACGTGATGATTCTAAATGCGACTATGTAATTTTTAATTATGAGTAGACTTATAAAAGTGTAAGTATCCTCGACATGACAGGGCTGGTAAAATGATGAATGGAATAGTTGATGCCCGACGGGTCATGCGAAACAGAAGGCAGAAAGAAGGTGAACCAACAAATATGTGCGGATATGTCTGACAAAGCAAATGCCTTAGTGAAGCAGCTTAAACTTACTTTTAAGAACAAAAGTGTGCAAATATCGCGCCCGTGTAGGAAAGGGGGAGCTAATGATATCGGTAATTTTGATGACTCGATTATGTCATGACATAGCTTCGGAATTGGCAAAAACGGGCCAGGTACCAGTGTCGGAGGTCCAAATTGGCCCAATTAGATCTACGAAAAATAGGCTGTTTTCAGTCTAAGCTAGATGCCCACTTTCGAGCACGGTTAAAATAGCCGAGAGGCAGATTGCGAATAGATTGGTCAATAGCAAAGTTAGAATATTTAAGTCCAAGAGCATTGTAATGTTTCAGATTCATGACAATTAGTCATACTCAAGAGCGCTGTCCAAGTACAGAAGACAAAAGCAGTAATTGTTTTAACTGTGGTAGTAGCGGTCACCGCGTCTCGAGCTGCCAATTGAAGCAGTTCTGCCCAATATGCGTACGGACAAGATTAAATTCGGACTTTAGGCCAGGAGGGCTGTGCTCTGGTTCCGCCAAGGAGGGATAATCACTTCGTCTACAGGGACGCCACCCAGTTCAAGATCTGGCATGGAGCCATCCAAAATAAGAGCCCCAATTAATAAAAGGAACGACGACCAAATTTTTAAATCGCCTCCTAAATCGGCATTGGCGGCTGATCTTTGCTGAGGCAATGAGAGGCGGTCGTGATCTGGATTGAGGCAGAGAAGGGTTCAGGTAGAGACCCAGGTAAGAATGGCAAGTAATGATGTTCCAGAGAAGACTCTAAAGCTACTACACGATCCCATTTTGAAGACTATATCGGAGATTGCAGGAAAAGACAAACAACCTGATGAAAACTACCCAAATGACAAAAAAACCTTCGATGATACGGCGGATGCGCTCAGCAAAGAAATCATGAAGGTTAGCATGGAAACGCGGGCGTTTCCAAGATCAGGACACTAGAAAATAAAAATAGCTTTTATAATTCAAATAAATTTGAATCATAGCAAAACGGCTTAAGATCTCTTGGTTGAAAGAATCGGAGAATATAATGCGAGTTTAGCTGCAATATCAGAACCGCATTCAGTGCCAGAGGACACTAGGTGATACACATCCTCGGATAGAGTTGTGGCCATTAGCTGGCAAAGAACAAACTTTCTGCAATCATGTTTACTGTTAAAGTCCGGAGAGGGAATTATAGCTGTAAAGTGGAACGCTCTTGTTGTTAGCTGTTATTACTCCCCAAGAAGATATTTGGCACAGTTTGATCAATTTCTGTACGTATTAGTAATTAATCGTTAAAAAATATAGCATGGAATCTTTACTTATAGTGGATGACTTTAATGCTAGGGTATATGGATGAGATGTAGCGACCAATCAGCGTGGCAAACCTATGCTAGAATAGGTGGTAAACCTTAAGTTAATCCTATTGAACAGGAGATTGGAACCCAAGTGTCTTCACCCGCAAGGATCGTCCGTCGTGTATATTTCTTGAGCAAATTGTGGCGTGGTTGGCCAGGTAGAAAATTGGTTTGTACATCGTAAGGTGTACTCGCGATTAGACCATCAATATGTTTACACTGATATAAAGTCTAGACTCGCAAACGAGAAAATTTAAATTGATAAACTTCGTATTCCCACAACAAAATATTAAAATTATAGACGCTAATAAACTTATGGAACGTGGTTGGAGGATGGCTGATCCAGATAGTCCTGCCGCGGAATGGGCTAAGTGGTTTGAAAGATCTTACGTAAAGGTGATGGATACTGCCATAGCATGCTGTAAATCGTAATTCCGCCAACCGATGTACTGGTAGAATAATGATGTCGCTTAATTTTGAAGTAAATGTAATAAATGTAGAAGACGTACCATGAGAGCCAAAAAAAGAAGTTATCTGAAAGTATCACGGCAGCTGGGTCTAAGGTTAAAACAAGCTAGAAGAGAACTAAAGTGGCCATCTTTAGAGCCAAAACCAAAGCCTGGGATGAACAACTTAACTCCCTATATGTAGACCCCTAAGGAAAACATACAGACCGATCACAAAGAGAATGCGCGGCTCTGGATCGGCCATATGTGAGACACTTCCCAGGCACAAGCTAAATAACATCATTGACGGGCTTTTTCCGACACATTTGGAAGACAAAAAACAGTTAATAAACTGAGACGAAGAGAACAAAGTCTTTGAAGAAAAAGTCGCAATGGCCATTTAAAAAGGTTGGTAATAATAAAACGCCAGGCCCAAATGGGATATCGGGCAAAGTAATTAAACAGCTAAGTTGTTTCTGCCTCATCTCAGTGCATTCAATAGATGTTTGATGGAAGGTCATTTGTCGGCTTCTTGAAAGGTAGCGCGTTTGGTATTGATTAAAAAAGATGTCAAATCTAAGGATCTCCCTTCATCGTACAGACAGATCTGTTGTCCGGGATCGGCAAGCTATTAAAGCAGATTGTAGCCAGGTGTTTGATTAATTAGTTGGACAAATTTGAAGAAATCTCTGTGTTGCAGTTTGGTTTTCGGCAAGGCAGGTCTACGATAAATGCCATCAAACAGACAAGGAAGACCTTGTCCAAGAGGCAATTAGAGATAAAGGTGCTGCTGTTATTGTAGATTTGAACATCAGCAACGCCTTCAACTCGCTACCGTGGAATATAGTTAAAGAGGCTTTATGGAAAAAAGATGTCCCTGATTATTTAAAAGCGTCAGTAAATAGTTACTTTAAGGAACGCGACCTGGTATTTGTAAATTGCGAAGCACGATTAGTGCGCCGGAAAGTGTAGAATACTACAAAAATCAATGTTGGTCTTTGTGTTCTAGAATGTCACATTCAACACGGTAGAAGTGGAGCTTCCTGAAAGATGCACTGTAATATGCTATGCGGCTGACACATTACTGGTTACAATTGATGAGCAAAAAGAGAATACGGTGGCTAGATCTAATGTTGTTTTAGCAATGCTGTGTCAAAAAATTCGAGACCTTAGCCTTAGTATGACCCCCGTCAAGATTAAAGCCATGACATTTACAAGATGTAGAAATCGGACACTTATCAATGCGCTGATAGTGGTGAAAGGGACTTTGATCAAAGTAAAAGCTAACATTAAATATCTTGGTAATAGACAGGAAGTGGAATTTTGTGAATCACTTTGACAAGATCATTCCAAAAACTGAGAAAATGGCGATAGCTTTATCTCGTCTAATGCCAAATCTGAGAGGGCCATGAGAGCAACGTAGAAGGCTCTATTCCAACGTGATGCATTCCGTCCTGCTGTACGGTGCTCCCATCTGGGCGGATGCAATTGCATATAATAGACGAGTACTTAAGAAGCTCCAACGTGTGCAAAAAAAAGTGGCTTTAAGGGTCATAGCGGCTTACTATTGTCATATGATGCGGCAGCCATTCAACCCTTAAACACGTAAGTGGGTCTGAAAGACTCCATATGAAGTTTCGAACGCTTTCTGTATAAAGACGAAATGAGATAAGAGGTTCAGATCAAGACATAAAAAAAGTTTGAAATCTCTTCTTTAGATTGATATAGTTGATCAACTTTTTTGGTCAACTAGAATTCAAACGGCACGTCAGCAAAGTTGTGTTAAAGTCAATGCGACCCATATAGTGTGTGAGTGAAACCTTTTTGAATTTTACAAAAAAGCTGAACAAAATGCGTTTGAACAAGTCGGTTCGCGGATGTTACTCGCATATACTCTGTCTAAAATTGGAATATTATAAAATGCTGTAGAAAAAGAAGTTTTTTCCGAAATATATCATGAAACACATCAATTTTCAATTTTAGACACGATTTAATCAAAAATACCTCATATTCGCCTTGTTACATAAGTACATTTTTTAATAGAAATGATATGACAATAATATAATTTTTTTTAAAAAGATGAATCTTTAGCTTTAAAACGCTGTATTATAAAGTTCTTCAAAGTTTTTTGTTGCAAAAATATGATTTTTTTTTTAAAGTGGATTTTTAGATAGACTATTTTTGCCCAAAAATACCTCATATTCTTCATGTTACATAATTATACTTTTTAAAAGGAATGACTTTATCAAATTTTATTTTGAAAATGTGACTCTTTAGCTTTAAAACGCCGTATTTGAAAGTCCTTATAAGTTTTTTGTTGCAAAGATATGATTTTTTGAAGGAAAAGTGAATTTTTGACATTTTTCATTTTTGCTTAATGGTTTTTCCTTTATAATTTCACAATAAATTATTTTTCGGCAATGCCAATTGTGCAGTCACACCCCTAAGTTTCTAAACTTTTATTTAAAAAAAAAAAATTGTAGAAAAATATTGATTGTAATCAAAGTTATAGCTTCTCAAAGTTGAAAAAGTCTCCCAAACCCAAAAATGTGTTTCCGTATTTTACAGAATCGGTGTGTTTAAGGGTTAATATACTTGCTAAAGCATACGCGCGAGTCTACCAAAAAATAAATACAGCCGTGAAAAACAAAGTGCAACTATAAGTAAAGAATAAACGGATAATTCAGTTCCGGGAGAGAGAGCTATCGGTGGCTGAGTAAGACAAGGAGTTAATCACCCCCCCCCCCCTAGATTACCCAGGTAAGAAAGTGTGAAAGAGATTAGCTCCAATATTAGAGGTTTGATTATCTAGAGACAGAAGGTGTATAATAACATTTAGGATCACGCAAATGATGACGGGACACGGGGTGTTCAATTACTATTTAAATAGAATAAGAAGCGCAGAAATGGCGGTGTGTTTCCATTGTAATCGGGACATTGATACGGCATATCATACTCTGGTAGAATGCGAATCATGACAAGATGTTAAAGAACAACTGTTTGGGGCAGAGCTAGACCTTGACCTAGTTTTAGAAAAGGAAATCATGGATGAAGAAAAATGGAGTATTTTTAACATTATTGCAAGGTCGTAATAAAAAAAAAGGAATGAGCTGAACGCGTTAAACAGGGAGAAATACATCATGGTCGCAGACATCGTCGTAAGCATAAGTAGCAAATCATTTTTTTACGTTCTATATTTTTATTATAATCATTATCATTTCTATTCATTAGTTAATTAAACTACTGAAAAGTATAAATTAATTTATAGGTATATAGGGTATTTCTTAAAAAGCGCCCACCAATTATATAGTGTTATTCCTTGCTAAAAACTAAGTCAAAAAGTCCTAAACCATTTTTTTCTATAATGCTTAATAAAACAGTAATTATTAAGTAAAGCTAATCCAGTCAGCGCTGTCTTTTAAACAGACATATAATGAAGTTGCAGAGGCAACTAGCAACATAGCGGCGAGCGCTCACGTGCACTACCAGGCACGCGGTTTATCGAAGTAGTTTGTTTAAAGAACAGCGCTGATTAGATTAACTTTATTCAATAATTGCTGCTTTATTAAATATTATAAAAAAAATTCATGACTCAGTATTTAGCAAGGAATAACACTATATAATTGGTAAATGCTTTTTAAGAAACACCCTGTTAATGTAATTAAATTATCAGCAATAGTATAAGCGGATAGAATGCAGAGCTGAGTGTGACCGGGCAAGTTGGCCTTAGATATATGCACTGTATGTGTGCAGCTAACACACTTATGTGTTATACAGCGTCAAAGAGTCCAATGGCATCTGGCGCTTGAAGAGAAGATTCGAGTTGATTGAATAAATATGGATGTTCCTGAGTCTATTAGAAAGTAGATTCATCCTTATAAGAATAGGAAACCAAAATGATGTAATTTGCGAATTATACGAAAAAGATTTAGTCTAGTTGAATTGAAATCCGTTGTAACGAGAGCTAACATAAAGGAATTGATTACCCCCTAAAGTAATAACGTATTGCTGATTCCAGAGAACGGCCAAATGCTGTGTTAGGATATACTTAAGAAAATTTTTAGGGAGTAGAAGACGATGCGTGTAGTGGAATCTATAGCAATGTACTCGCATCGAATCCTTCACACTTTGGTGTATGAGACCCAAGACGTCTTCCCCTCCTGATCAGACAATGTCTGCTTTGTCGGGTTTGTTCGGACGGCTGTAAGCAAAAAAAATTGCTCTCTGATTAGCCCCGGTTGACCGGGGGCAGTTTCGTCAGTGGATGAAGGCTTTGTGAAGATTTCCTTCTTCTTCGGCAAACAAAAAAAAGTGCAAGCAATACTGTTGACGGTTGAAAATCATACAACACACTGAGACGGTCGTACTGTTGTACATGCAGAAAAGAAATAGAAACTATCATTTGGAAAATATTTCGGAGTAAAATAGTTCAAAAAGAGCAGTGTCGGTTTAAAAGTTGAGAGACTGTTTTTGCTTTTAAATAAATATGTACCATCTGTTGCTGATTTCTAAGTATCTTGCTTAAAAATTTTTCTTTGTCTAATATTTCTAGTCAGAATTAGCAGAAGTAACCAAAATTAAAAAATTAAATAAATAGACCAAAACAATCATAGAAGAATTTTTATCGGGTATAAATATTACAACACGAAGATCTAACTATAATCGTCTCAGCTTATCTTACTTAATTTATTGCATACAATTTGTGGTTTTGAATCAAGATCAATTTAACCCTTAAACATGTAAGTGGGTCTGAGAGACCCCATATAAAGTTTCGAACGCTTACTGGGCTAAGATGGAATGAGATAGGAGGTTCGGACTAAGACGTAAAAAAAGTTTGAAATCTCCTCTTTCGATTGATATGGTTGATCAACTTTTGGTCAACTAGACTTCAAACGGCACAGCAGCAAAGGTTTGTTAGAGTCAATGCGCCATATAGTGTGTAAGTGAAACATTTTTTGTGAGTATTTTACATAAAAAACTGAACAAAATACGTTTGAACAGGTCGATTTGCGGATGTTACTCGCATATACTCTGCCTAAAATTGGAATACTATAGAATGCTCTAGAAAAGGGAGTTTTTCCGAAATATATCATAAAACACATCAATTTTCAATTTTAGATACAATTTAATTAAAAATACTTCATACTCGCCTTGTTACATAAGTACATTTTTTAATAAAAATGACAATTATATAATTTGTTTTGAAAGTATAAATTTTTAGCTTTAAAACGCCGTATTGTAAAGTTCTTAAAAGTTTTTTGTTTCAAAAATATGATTTTTTTTTTAAGTGGATTTTTAGATGCCCAAAAATATCTCATATTCTCCATGTTACATAAGTATACTTTTTAAAAGGAATGACTTTGCCAAATTTTATTTTGAAAGTGTAACTCTTTAACTTTAAAACACCGTATTTGAAAGTCCTTAAAAGTTTTTTGTTACAAAGATATAATTTTTTAAAGGAAAAGTAAATTTTTGACCATTTTCTCATTTTTGCTTAATGGATTTTCCTTTATAACTTCACAATAAATTATTTTTCCGCAATGCTAATTGTGCAGTCACACTCCTGAGATTCTGAACTTTCATAAGAAAAAAAAAATTGTTGAAAAATATTGATTGTAATCAAAGTTATAGCTTCTCAAAGTTGGAAAAGTCTCTCAGACCCAAAAATGTGTTTCCGTATTTTACAGGATCTGTGTGTTTAATTAAGGGTTCACTTTTTTAATTAAAGTCCTAGTTCATTTATTTTTTATATCAAATATTTTTGATATAAAAAATAAATGGTTTATTAAAATCTTTCTAATATTAATATTCCTATTGAGATACAAGATTTGTTGCAATTTCGTGAGGGATTCTTTCTCCCTCCCAACAATATCAAAACTACAACAATCAAATTTGTAAAACACGTCAAAAACAATATTTACTGACTGAGAGTTGAAGATCCGTACAGGTTTAGAAATAAAGTGTTTCCATTGTTGGCAAGTATTAACAAATATAGGAATAAATTAAACAACAAGATATTCTTACTTACACATAGAAATACTTACGTATAATTAAATAATTCATAACAAATAATCTAAAATTTCTTTTTATTCATGTCAATGCAAGCACAATAGTAGTGATTACATTAATTAACAAAATAACAAAATGGAACAATTACTATCCAATAATAATACCTTGTCTAAAACGTAATCCGGTTAACAAAATAATTTTGAATTTAAAAATTATGTTAAAAGAAATGGAAACAAGCAGACTTAATTATCACCGTTATCTACAACAAGCTCAATACCTCCAATCCTATATTACTACTTGCATATGGTTTATTAAAAATATATAGGTAAGACAATCCACTACGTATCATTACTTCTTCCACTCCTCTACATAATCTAGCTATCTTTCTACATAAAAAAATTCACACTAGTTTACCTCTTCCAAATAGTTATATTAAATAGTTATATTAAAAACACTTTTTACTTCGTTAAAGTGTTGAGTTATCAGATTTAGAAATACCTAATGAATCACCACATTCATTAGACGTAGTCTCTTTGTTCACAAATGTACATGATTTAGTTATTGAGAGTCTAAACAAGAGATGGCATTTCATCCAAAAAAGACTGTAATCCCGAATAAATTTATGCATGCGATTAAGTTAGTTCTTAATTCCACATTTTTACAGTTTAATAACAGATAATATTCACAAACCTTCGGCGTCCCTATGGATGATAATATAATACTTGCAATACACTTGAACCAAATAAATAAATTATTAGATATTTTCAATTCATCCCAGACTTCAGTTTTCGATGGAGTCGGGAGAAAAAAAAATAAATTTTCGTAACCATACGAACATAATTAAAAAACGATCTCATATACGTCTAATATCAAAAATTAAAAATAAAGGCTACTGACAATGAGAGTCAGCGCGGATATAGGTGCGCAATCACAATTATTAATGTTATTATAAATATTTAATCATCTTAATAAAAGTGAACAAACATTTCGACACTTTCATCCCCAACGTATTGACAATGGAATCTTAAAAAAATCTAGCCATCATCAGTCCACAAAGCAAGAACAATTGAGTCATCAATGGTTTGCCAAATCCGTAGTGGCATGTTTACACGTAACAATGTCGAAGATGACACTTCTCAATTGAAACTGATAAAAACTAATCAAGCCTTGGATAATGCTTATCATTAAGAAATATTTTTTTGCCAAAAGTACACAATCAGAAGTTTTTCGCTCCGCAAAGAGACGTGCTTCTTTAAAATTTTCTTTCTTATCACCTATATTTGCAAAAAAATAGGAGAGAACAGTAATAGATTTAATTGGTAAAGCTCTTATTCTTTCAAACCCCAGTTTTCATGAAAAATATTTTGACAAAATAACATTTTAATAAACGGATATACACTAGAGATCATTTTCACAAATATTAAAAAGAGACTACACAGTAGATTTGTATAGGTTAACTGTTTAAATGATAACTCGTAAGAGCAACAAAATAAAGAACAAACCAGATTTTTTACAATTCTATACATTAATAATTCATCAGATAGATTTAAAAAAATTTTTTCAAGAATTCTATAGTACGTTTGGCTTATACAGGCTTAAATAAGCTTATTGTTAGTAAAATCAAAGTGCAAAAAGATAAACGTCTAAAAGAATCATATTCGAATGTTGTACATGGGATTAACTGCAGGGTCTGCGATACGTCTTATGTGAAACAAACAGATAGACAGCTAAAAATGAGAATAAGTGAACATAGAAATGACAAAAATACTGATCAACACTCTGTATCACAAAACACAAGGTTGATATGCAGTATAAATTCAATTGAAATAAGGTAGCAATATTAGACAATGAATAATTCTTAAACAAGAAATTTATTTCAAAGATAATACATATTCAAAAGCAAAAACAAGCTTTCAAACTTTAAACACATGCTCTCTTTCACCCATTGTACTACAAATTATTCTCTGAAAGCTAGTATTTTCATTTCTTTTCTACATGTAGGTACAACAGTACGTTATAACAGACTCACAAGTAAACTTACAGAGGTGTTAATCACTAATTTTAATGAAACTTTTCATATGTGTAAAACTTTGAAAAATATTTGACACGTATTTTTTTATTGGCAATAGTCCATCTAAAAAGTGAAAACTACCCTTTAAAGGTAAGGGATAGATTTAACATATTAAGTGTAATAAGTTGAAAATTTTAAAAAGTAAAATGTGTTAGGAGGTTTTTGGGGTCGCTGAAACTAAATCTCATGTCAAAAGTATGAAATTCAAAATGGCCGATCCAATATGGCGTCCAGATACATTAAAATTTTTATTATTTTTTGTCAAAATGAGTAAATATTCTTATCATCACAAAATTAAAATTTCCAATTTTTGAGTCGATAATTTTAAATATGGTGTTAAAGATATAAAATTCAAAATGGCGGTTTCAATATAGCAGCTATACATGTTAAAATTAATAATTTTTGCACAAAAAGTATTGCTTACAAAGTCCTTACCTTTCGGGATGCTTTTTTTACAATGAGTCCCCTTGCCTCTCACCTTTCGGGGTACTTTTTTACACTGAGTCCCCTTGTCCTCTTTACTCATTTTGACAAAAAATAATACAAATTTTAATGTATCTGAACGCCATATCGGATTGGTCATTTTGAATTTCATACTTTTGATATAAGATTTATTTTCAGCGAGCCCAAAAATCTTTTAACCCATTTTACTTTTTAAAATTTCATATTATACGAAATAAGTATCTGGACGCCATATTAGATTGGACATTTTGAATTTCATACTTTTGACATAAGATTTAGCTTCAGCGACCACAAAAACCTCGTAACACCTTTTACTTTTTAAAATTTTCAACTTATTACACCTAGGATGTTAAATCTATTCCTTACCTTTAAAAGAAAGTTTTCACCTTTTAGAGTGAACCATTGTAAAAAAAAAGTGTTAAATATTTTTCAAAGTTCTACACATATGCAAAGTTTCATCAAAATCGGTGATTAACACTTCCGTAGGTTTACTTGTCAGTGTGTTGCTTGATTTCCAATTGGCAACAGTATTACTTACACTTCACTTTTGTAAGTCTACTTTATAATTAAAAATTACATAATCGCATTCAAAATCATCAAAATTCTTATTGCATGTCTACGAGATATATTCTGTTTCAGTTTCCTTTAATTTTTACGAATACGATGAACATGATTAATTTGGCAACAAAGATGTGCAACCCACCGCAGGCAGCGTTTTGTTGTAGTTAGTCGACCATGCGTCTATCTTACAATTAGCATTTTTAATTATTGTTATAATTGTTAATATACAGGGTGTAACAAAACTATCGCACCTGAAGTATATCATAGGCTAGAAGACATAAATCCAAGTCAAAAAATCCTGAGTCATTTTTTGATTTGAGCCTTCTGTTAGATGTCATACGATGTTAAAGTTAACGTATCACCTCCCGTCTATACAAGAAAAACAGAGACGGACAATAAACGGGCGCGCGGGCGAAGCGGAGCTGACAAATTACGCGGCGGGAGAACAACGATGCGGAGCGAAATGGCTGTACACACATACACACACGCGCGCGCGCGCAGCCACGCACACGCACATTACGCGCGCACGCGCTCACTTGCTCTCTCTCTCTCTCTCTTTCTCCTCCTTCCACCTTGTTTAAAAAAATCTTAAACATCCTAAAATGCACAACTAAAATAAACGTTTCGGCGTTTATGTATCAATTTAGTGTAAATTAATTAATTGTTTGATTCATTACGGTTACAATAAATGTTCCAAGTGTGCTTTTTCTACTTCAATACACATTCTTGCTCTTTTTCGTACATATTTAACGCTATATCGTCTAAATTATTTTCCATTGGGACTAGTTGTTGAATACGCGCCCAAGAGCATGGGCGTTGTATGCGCGCGTACCCTACTTCACCGGTTGGTGGCTACCGCGAGTCGAGGAGACAGAACGTGTATGGCTCTCCCCCGCCCAAGACTGAGACCGCGTGTGATTGTAAAGAGTTATCTCCGCGACTTTTGTAATACTGTTTGAACTCTGCTTGATAGTAATAAAGTCATTCATTTTCGTTGTAAACTCGAGGGACATTTTCTTTCTTGTAATCCGAATATCCCGACCGCAACATCGTGGCGACCGTGACAGGACAGTGATTAGAGTTGCTGGTCATTTCATTTAAGCAGAAATTCAAGGAAGTGTTTAACAATGGATCAAGTGAAGTTAATACAGAAAGTAACAAGAGCAGCCTTTACAAGGGCATATACTTCCTTTCGAGCGGAGAAAGAGAGAGGGTCGTCGGACCTAACCTCACTTCAGGTACAGTTCGCGCTCGTTCGAGATAAAGCGAGCGAGCTCAATGAGTTGAGCCAGAAGCTGCGAAACTTGATGATTCAAACTGGAGAATCGGAAGAAAACATCTGCAAAGAGATAGAACATGCGGATGAGTACGCGGCAAAATATCATCAAGCGAAACTTGAGTTAACCCAGCTGACGGAACAGCAAGATACTCGAGAGGCGGGAACGTCGGTACCAGTGCTGCGGACACATCCTACGATTGCAACACAGGAAAGTATACGCGCGCTTAAATTGCCGAAGATCGAATTGAGGCGATTCGGAGGTGACATTAAGGATTGGCTGCCGTTTTGGAACACATTTAAGAAAATACACGACGATACAGCATTGTCTAGAGAGGACAAGTTTCATTATTTAGTACAGTCCACGGTAAAAGACTCGCGTGCTTACGAAGTTGTGAATAGCTTTCCTTTAACGGCGGACAATTATGAAAAGGCAATACAGAGCCTCGAATCGCGCTTCGGCAAAAAAGATTTACTCATTGAATTCTATGTGCGCGAACTTTTGAAACTAGTATTAAATAAGAATAAGAAAGTAACGCTCATGACAATTTATGATAAACTAGAAACACAAATGCGAGCACTTGAAACTCTGGGCGTTACCACTGACATGTGCGCAGCAATGTTATTCCCGTTAGTTGAATCCTCACTGCCGGAAGAGACTCTAAAAATATGGCAGAGAGCGATGATACAGCTAACTCCTCAAGGAGATGCTTTCGTAGGAAATCTTACAGCCAAAGATCGTCTTACTAATCTTATGACCTTTTTAGGAAGAGAGGTTGAAAGCGAGGAACGAATTCAAATGGCGAAGACATGCTTCGAAGGTAGCGAGGCTGAGACGGTCACAAATAAGAAGAAAACGAGAGATCAAGATCAAGAAGCAGCGACAGCAGCTAGTCTATTATCCGTGAAAGAATCTAAATCACAAAAATGCCTGTTCTGTGGAAAAAATCATGACAGCTCGAGGTGCGACAAAGCCAGAGGCATGGATATGGACGAGAGGACCAGGATCGTCAAAGAAAAGAATGGCTGCTTCAAATGTTTAAAGGTAGGCCATAGTTACAAAAAATGTTATGCCAAAGAAAAATATCCTTGGTGTAGTAAAGGGCACGCCCTTCTGATGTGCCGAAATCTCTCCAATAAAAACGATGCGAAGGAAGCTGACGAGAAGAAGTCCAGCAAATCAGGTTTCAGCGAGGGAGATAGTTGTTTAGGCAATGTTTCCTGCGACGATAAGATGTTTCTACCGTTATTAAGAGTCAAGATGCGCGGATCAAAAGGGTTGATAACTGTTCGAGCTGTTATTGATACCGGCTCACACCGATCCTATGTGTTAGAGAAGGTAGCCAACCTTGGTTACGAAACGAAAGGTGAGCGAACGATGATACATCTGCTGTTCGAGGGAACCAAGACCAGACCTCAGAAACATAAAACCTGTCGGATTCGTATCGGTAATCTGGAGGGAACATACTAATGCGATTTTGTCGCCTTACAACAAGACACTATTTGTCAGGATACTCCACCGGAAACTAATGGGCCTTGGGTGGATGAACTGGAAAAGAAGAACATACGGTTGAGTGACACCGGCGGAGGCAGCGAATCCATTTCTTTGTTAATAGGAGCCGATTTTGCAGGTAAAATAATCACGGGTAAAGTTATACAAATAGATCCGGGGATAACAGCATTGGAGACAAAACTAGGATGGACAATCTTAGGCTATGATTTCGAGGATGGAAATGAAACAGATACGGCACTGATGGTTGTCTCCATGTACGCACAAGAAGCCGACATATCACATTTATGGAGACTCGATACGTTGGGCATTACTGACCCCATAGAGAACGTTTCAAAGGAGGCACGTCAAGCTGAGATTAAGAAGATATTCCTGGAAACGACGGAGATCTCAAAGGAAGGACGTTATGAGGTCATGTTACCCTGGAAGGAAAGTCATCCGCCGTTGCAAGACAATAAAGAGGTAGCAGAAAAACGATTGAATCTCATGACCAAGAAATTGAAACAGGAGAGCTTGTTTGAAGATTACAATTCGATCTTTTGCAATTCGCTCGCTGAGGATATCATCGAGAAAGTGCCTGTATACGAAAGCGACAAAGAGAGTTTTTATCTACCACACCGGCCTGTCATTAAAGAAGAAGGAACAACAAAGATCCGGCCGGTTTTTGACGCTTCAGCAAAAAGTAGAAAAGATTCGCCGTCGTTCAACCAATGCCTCGAAACAGGGCCTAACCTTATTGAGCTCATTCCAGCACTGCTGCACCGGTTTCGAGAACAGGAGATAGGAGTGACAGCAGATATTGCAAAAGCCTTTTTGCAGATTAGCGTCTCCCCGAAGGATAGAGATGTTCTGAGATTCCTGTGGTGGGATGCCAACGGGGAAATAGAGATTTATCGACATCGTCGGGTTATCTTCGGCGTAACCAGCAGCCCTTTCCTTTTGGGGGCTACCTTAGAGTTACTCATCGGAAAAGCCGTGAGTTCGGCTGCTTCGCCACAGAAAAACCAAGTGTATGAGAAATTAACGAAGTCTTTTTATGTAGATGATTGCATTACTAGCGTCGATTCTTATTCTGATTTTGAGGTTTTTCAGAGAGAAGCCAGCTCTCTTTTAAGCAGATCCAAGTTCCATTTGAAAGATTGGAAATATACGGGAATGGATTGCGAGAAACGAGCAACAGTTCTGGGGCTCACCTGGAATACCAAGAGTGACACTCTTTCGCTGGCAGGCTTTCCCTCGCAGCTTTCAGAGGAGAAGATTACGAAGAGAATCGTGTTATCATATGTATAGAAGATTTTTGATCCTCTGGGCGTCATTTGTCCCGTGTTGTTGAGGCCAAAATTATTGTTGCAACGTCTTTGGACCCGACATACAGACTGGGACACGGAGATCGATCCGGAGAGCAAAGGGGACTTTCTAGAGTGGACACGACGATTGAATCTCCTTCGTCTTTTAAGGTTTCCTCGCTGGATTTTTGGTGATAAGAGGAACATACATTGATACATTGTCATTTCATATTTTCGTAGACGCAAGCAAGGATGCTTATGCGGCCGTCCTCTTTATACGAGTGGAAACAAGCGAAGGGATCAAAGTACACTTAATTGAGGCTAAGTCAAGATTAGCGCCGAAAAGCAAGAAGACTATTCCACGTATCGAATTGATGGCTGCTTCCATTAGAGCAAGATTAATGCATTCGTTCGACAAGGCGATGGATTATCAAAACGTCAAGAGATATTTTTGGAGTGATTCGACCACTGTCCTGGCATGGATACGGCAAGCGAGACAGTGGACAGTATTTGTTTGGAATCGCGTCCAAGAAATCAGAAGCCTTACAGAGGTTGTGTCATGGAGATATGTACCAGGAGCTATAAATCCCGCGGATCTACCTTCGCGAGGATGCGATGCGAGGAAACTTCTAGATTCAAGATGGTGGGAGGGACCCGCCTGGCTAAAGATGCCCCCTGAAGATTGGCCTGCGAGTGAAGAAAAAATTAATGAAGAGGCGGTTAATATGGAACTGCGTAAAACAGCTGACCGACTTAAAGAACGGTCCTATCCAGAGAATGCTAAAAAAGGAATCGTTATGATGGATGCTGCAGAGAAAACAAAAGAAGAGGATATCCCTTGGTACCTGCAAAGATTCTCGACATATCCTAAAATTTTGCGTACGATGGCCTGGATATTAAGATTCATAGGCAATTCTCAGAGAATGCATGTAGTCGTCGATCAAGAATTGAGTGCAAAGGAGATCACTGCAGCAGAGTTATACCTCTGCAAATTAGCACAGAGTGAATCTTTTCAAAAATTAAAAGATGCCCGACTGCAGGGAATAGGGGCCTTCGAAGAAAAGGGTCTTATACGCATAAAAACGGCAATTGCTAATCGTCAAGATACTTTCTGTTTCATATACCCCATAGTATTGGATCCCACACATTTATTGACGAAAAGAATTATCCATTATACTCATTTGAAACTTAATCACGCAGGTATCGACATTGTCATGAATAATTTAAGAGAGAAATTCTGGATCCTTCGGTATCGTCGCACGGTACGCGCCGTTATTTACAAATGTACGATCTGCCGTCGACACAGTGTGAAGAATATAGAGGTATCGTCTGGACCATTACCGGAGGACAGAGTACGAGACGCCGCAGCTTTCGAAGTCACCGGCGTCGATTACGCAGGTCCACTTTTCTTAAAAGGTGGCTGCAAAGCTTATATTTGTTTATTTACCTGCGCAGTCTATCGTGCGGTCCACCTAGAGTTAGTTACATCATTGTCAACGGAGGAATTCATAGAGGCCTTCAAAAGATTCATAGCACGACGAGGAAGGCCCTCCGTCGTCTACTGTGACAATGGAAGAAATTTCGTGGGACTGGCGAATTTGCTGCGGAAGATTAACTGGCAGAGGATCTCTCAGCATTGCGCTCTCAAACAGATACAGTGGATTTTTAACCCGCCTTCAGCCGCTTGGTGGGGAGGATGGTGGGAGTGCCTTATTCGCCTTCTTAAAGATTTATTAAAAAGAACGCTGAGAAGAGCCTCATTGAGCTATGAAGAAATGAACACGGTTTTGTGCGATTGCGAAGCCGTCATGAACTCGAGACCACTCACTTACCTTCCGGAGGAGAGCACGGAGCTTATGGCAATTACTCCAGCTATGTTCATTAGCGACATCCGCGAAGTTGGTGTACCAGACTTGGACCAACTTAATAAAGGTCACTTTGCAAAAAGAATACGCTACCGTCAGAGACTGAAGGAAGAGATCAGAAGTCGCTTTCGTCTTCAATACCTAGGACAATTATCCAGGCGAGCAAAGCATAAGAACACTTCTACTCAAGTCACAGTAGGTGACGTTGTACTAGTGGGAAACGATATACAGAAGCGACTGGACTGGCCGCTTGCAGTAATTAAGGAAGTTTTTCCGGGTAAGGACGGCCACAATAGAGTTGTAAAGCTGAAGACAGGAAGAGGTGATTTAATCCGCCCAGTACAACGACTGATTCCATTGGAAGTAAGGCAAGATGTGAGAGAATCCGAGAAGTTTGTTAGAGCAAACCAAAGCAGGCCCAAAACGCACGAGAAGCAGAAATCTGTTCCTGAGGAGCTTTCAGAACCTGTTCCTGAAGAAGAGACGACTTCCTCAGAGGAGACGAGTTTCAAGACGCGAAGTGGACGTCTTGTTAAGAAGCCCAAAAGATTTGAGGCATAAATTTAAGTTTTTGTTCTGAATTTTGATTTTTGTTTTAGTATGTTGAGTTGCGCTCATATCAAGAAGACGCAACTCAAGGTGGGAGAGAATGTTGAATACGCGCCCAAGAGCATGGGCGTTGTATGCGCGCGCATCCTACTTCACCGGTTGGTGGCTACCGCGAGTCGAGGAGACAGAACGTGTACGGCTCTCCCCCGCCCAAGACTGAGACCGCGTGTGATTGTAAAGAGTTATCTCCGCGACTTTTGTAATACTGTTTGAACTCTGCTTGATAGTAATAAAGTCATTCATTTTCGTTGTAAACTCGAGGGACATTTTCTTTCTTGTAATCCGAATATCCCGACCGCAACACTAGTAAATTTGGCAGATCGTTTCTTAAAAAATTGAGATATCCTTAAGAATTTAAGCGTTCTGGTAACAGGCAAAAATAGACAAGCTACAATATTCATGCACAATGGCACACCTGCCCATTCTGCATGTAAGATATCTTTTTGTTATAAAAATATTTATTACTAATAAATTTTAAAATCTATCAAAATTAGTTGAAAATCGCTTTCTCAGTTACGACACTATCGTACACTTTCAAAAATTAATTTTTATATCATAAAAATTTTACTAACAATAGTCATTATTACAATAAGAAAAAATTTTTCGTGATT
Organism: Solenopsis invicta; assembly: GCF_016802725.1. Lineage (NCBI taxonomy): Eukaryota > Metazoa > Arthropoda > Insecta > Hymenoptera > Formicidae > Solenopsis > Solenopsis invicta. The sequence continues at coordinate 11,759,963 of NC_052669.1, read as the reverse complement.
CGTTGTAACAAACCGCCTCCCCCCCCTCGACCGCCTAACCGTCCGAGCCGTCCGGCCGACAATTATCGGCACATAGCGCCTAATAAAATAAACGAAAACCGAGCAAGCGAGCGAGCGCTTGTGCGCGCTTCGCATCTCCGCGCGCACGCGCTCTCGTTCCAGCGCCGTCCGCAGCCACACTCTACGCGCGTGATCCAAAACGAGAGACCCGAGATCAAGTGGCGGGGATGCTGCCGCCGGACCGTTCCGCCGCAACATGTCGCACATTCCCTCACCACGATTCTCGAGTATATAAGGCGACGTTCGCCAGACGCAAGCTACCTTGTCCGCTTCTGGCCGGTCCGCCGAGCAGAAGCTCCCCGGATTGAGAAAGAGATCGAACGCCTCGGTCTCTGCCAATTCACTTGGCTCTCAACTACTTCCGATACCGATTCCGACTCCGCTTCCTGACTCGCTGCAACGGGCTCAAGTAAAACTTGGGCCCCGTCACTTGACGCAGGGCGATTCTCTCAGCCTCATGAGTCCGACGCTACCTGGGGGTACAGTGCTCTGTGCCTCCACCAAGCGCACTTGGCGTGGAGTAGTGTCTCCTGGCGATTGCTGCAGCGGTATTAACCGCCTCGCGACGGGCCGCGCAAAATCGAACACGACTACACGGATCTGTGTACGCGCCACACCACACGCCACGTTTTGCGCTATATTTTCACGGCCATAATAACAAGGCCGCCTGGATTCCAGGAAAATAACTCCACGCCGTTCTACGAAACGCGTCTCGCGTAGCAAGTGTACATACCGATTGTAAATAGATTTCCGTATTTTCGTCCGCGAGTTCATTGTCACGTTCCGTCCGTGCGCTCCGAGTTATTGTTGTAAGCTACGAACTAATTACCGGGTTTATTTCCCGCGCTAGCGTAAACACGCTACCGAACTTATCTCGCGATCTTATACTTCTGTAACCATATCACTTTATTCTGTAATCACGCTGCTAAATTGAGTTCGCGATCGTATACTTGTGATCCTACCATCTCACTTTGCATTCAATAAAGACTCTCACTTTTGCGAACACCAACACTTACGTCTAATTCCTTCAGGCGACCTTTCGCGCCCGTTCCTGTGCCGCCCACCGCCCGTGCGCGAAGTACGGTCGTTACACAGTAAATATGTTATAAGAAAAAAAATTGTTGTGGTTTAAGTAAATATGTTATTAGAACCATTCAAGCAAATTATTTACTTCACGCAAATAAATATTACTTCAAAAAAGTAAATAATACTTCAAAAAAATATTTTCTACAAACAAGTAAGATTTATTTATGTAACGTAAATAATTTGCTTGAATGATTCTAATAACATATTTACTTAAACCACAACAATTTTTTTTCACAGTATACATACATAGAATAACTTGCTTTTATACAATGATTTCTCGTTAATTAGATTAATTATAAATAATATTAAAAACATATTGTTTGTTTGAGACAAATTTTACATTCAAGTATAATTATCCATTAAACAACTTTTAACATCAACTTCAATAAATCTTATTTAAAAGCATAATTCGCCGTTATCTCGATGAAACTTTCCCCGTAATGGTTCAAAAGAGATTCAATAACTACGTAGGCTGCTCGATCTCCGGATTACAATTCATGCGATTTTATTCTTTGGGGAGCAATAAAAGAAAAAATATTTATGCACACCAACATCGAGACAGCTGACAAGATGACGGAATTAGTATTCCGCACTATTGAAAGAATTGACAATGATCAAGTTCAAAGAGCTACGCAAAATGTACAAAAAAGAACAAGAATGTGTATCAAAGTAGGAGCACACTTCGAACATTTATTGTAATGAAATAAACTGTAATGAAATAAACAATTAATTCACACTAAATTGATAAATTATTACAAAAACGCCGAAACGTTTATTTATAGTTGTGCATTTTAGAATGTTTAAGATTTTTTTAAAGGTGGAGAGAGACAGAGAGAGAGAGAGAGAGAGAGAGAGAGAGAGAGAGAGAGAGAGAGAGAGAGTGTGTGTGTGTGCGTGCGTGCGTGTGCGTGCGTGTGTGTGTGTGCATGCGTGTGTGTGTGCGTGTACAGCCATTTCGCTGCTCATCGTTCTTTTCCTGCCGCGTAATTTGTCAACTTCGCTCCGCCCGCGTGCTCCATCTATTGTCTTGCTTTTCTTGTATAGGGGGTAATACGTTAACTTTAACATCGTATGACATCTAATAGAAGGCTCAGATAAAAAAATAACTCAAAACTTTTTTTGTTAATTCATGTCCTTTATCCCATGGTATTCTTCAGGTACGATAGTTTTGTTACACCCTGTATATCTCTAATATTATACTGAAAATGGTCCAAATCACAGAATCGAAATGTCTACATTATTAATTTTTATCGAATAATAAAATTATATTTTATATGCAAACATCTGGTGTTGGCTTTTCATTGGCATTATCTTTGTACATTTAATTTTATATTAATATTATATGTCCACTTTATATAATATTCTTGATATATTACAAGGATCATTTGAAAAGTTTCCGGCCTTTTGAAGAAAACACATATTTCGAAACAAAATAAAATTTATTTCTCGACGTAGTCTCCCTGCAACTCGATACATTTGGTCCAACGTTTCTCCCATCCTTTTAAACCGTCAGAAAAAAATTGATTGTCTAAACCTAAAAAATATTAGTTTACAGCGTTTTTCATCTCAACATTTGACTTATATTTTTTTACAAAAAAATTTGTTCAATTTTAAAAACAGGAAAAATGCGCTGGGAACTAGATCTGGTGAATAGGGTGAGTGCGGAAGTAATTCAAACTTCAATTTGTTCAATTTTGACATTGCACGTGACAATGTCAGCTGACAACTTTGGAAGAGTTGTCATAAGCGAAATAATGATCAGAATAATTTCAAATTTTTTCAGTTTACATATGTTAAAGCCATCTATCGGACGACAAAAAAAATTTTTTTTCTAGTTACTTTATGTCAATGAAGTCGGAAACTTTTCAAATGACCCACGTATTTTAGTATCCGTGGAATATTATAAAAATGTTCTACAAATATTATTTTTTGTTCAAGGATTAATGTTATGAAAAATAAAATAAATTTTATAATTATTACATTTAAAAACTATAATATTCCCGCCAATATTTAAATAAATAATAAGAACCACTCCAAAAATTATATATCTACATATATAACTTTTTATTAATATTAAATAATATTTTAGGAATATTACTTAATATTTAAATAATATTATGCATTTATACGGAGAGGATATACAAGATAAGGGAAAGATACCAGGACCTCAAAATATCTTAAATAATACATTTTATGAAAACTGTTTCAGACAAAGTTGTAGAATTTAAAAAGATTCATTTACTAATTTTATTAGTTTCATTTTAAGTAGTTTCGTCAAAGTCAAAACAAAGTTATTTTGAATTTTTTAAGTAAAATTTTTTTATTGTATACTCTTTCAAACTTTTTTCATATTTTTTCAAAACATTGTAATTTTATCCAGTTAAATAAGCTGTTCAAAATTAACAAACTTTTTTGGTAAGAAGTATAGTAAAATGCCCACAAAAATAAAATCGGAAGATGATCCAATAATAAAGCTTTAAAATTATATCTTCTAATGTGTTATTAATTGTTAATTATTATTGTTTACTTATCCTGGTGTATTTTTCTTTAAAAAAGATAACTTTAACGGTTCAAGAGATAACAATACTTCAATATCCAATTTTTCTAAATATTGTAACAGTTGTAAATTGATGAAAAAATAAATCATTTGATCATTCTCAGAATAAATAAATATCAAATAAATTAAAAATATAAAGCTAAAAGTATATCGTGGTTGTTGATGCGCAAATTCAAAACAATTTTTTTTTTTTCACACAATGCAGAACGTTTCGACTCCACTTCAAGTCTTCCTCAGCTACCAAAAAATTACGTAACATATTTTCGTATGCAGGCCGCTCCCCGGTTGGGCAATCCACCGGTTTCAAAACCAAAGAGTAGTTTCAAGAGTTGACTATTACCTCAAAGGCGATATAATGCGTTCACTGTATTAATTAAGCACAAGGTGTAAATAAGCTAAATTTCACTGTTCCTTCACACACATAACTTTTTGGTAATTAAGAAAGACTCGAAGTGGAGTCGAAACGTTCTACATTGGGTAAAGAAAAACAAATTGTTTTAAACTTGCGTATTAACAACCGCGATATACTCTTATTAGCTCTACATTCCCAATTTAATGACAATTTGAAAGTACCACATTTCGGTTTCTTTTTGCTTAAATATCAAATAATCTAATATTCTGATACTACCCACTGATATAAGACATTAGCATGTTACATGTGCAGTGCTATGAAAAGAGGCTTTTATAGAGACATGCGTGAGATTACATTTCCACTGAACAGAATACAATTTGCCAAATCATGCAGATATGCGTAATAAATCAAATCATGCCAATCTTATCTTCGTGGACTACACTTCTTACCATAAAAAACTTGATAACTTTAAAACGTCTTACTTAAAATAAATAAAATTACAGTGCTTTGAAAAAGTCTGAAGAAAATTTAGAAGGATATGCAATAAAAAAAATAGAGATTTTATTCAAAAATTCAAGGTAGCTTTATCCTTATCTTGGCAACGCCATTCAAAATCAAACTAATAAGATCAATAGAACTTTTTAAATCCTACAACTTTTGTCTGAAAACAGTTTTCTATAAAACTTATATTTTTCAAGATATTTTATAGTCCCGATATTTTTTCTTTATTCTGTTTAAAATATCTATGTAATCTGTCTAATAAGTTTTATAATTTTTAAATTTTGGTGTCTTTTCTTGTAATAATAACAATATAAACCAAAAAAATAAATAAAAGTAAAAATTAATACAATGAAAAGAATAATATAACAAATAACGGCCAAGAATACAAATAACGAATAATAATACAAATAACATAAATAATAAATGATATAAAACAAATAACATAAATAATGAATAATAAATAATAAATAATAAATAACTTTTCTGTTATTTGTAAATGTATTTAAATATTTATCTAAAAATTATTTGAATGACAGTCAATTGTGACAATAGATCTACATTAATGTTATAGAAACGTTGTAAATATAATAAAATAAAAAGTTATTGAAGTCGTACGCAAATGTTATAAATTAGAGATTTAGTCTTTTAATAGTCGTTTTTTTAAAAAATCATTGACTATTCAATTTGGAACAAATCTATTTTATACTGATGTGATTTATATACCTCAGTTGACTGCGAGTCAAATGTAAGATCCAACTGTCGGTCTCCCTTGTTTAATCGAAATTTTGACTTTGTCAGATCTCTCCAGTTTCCGCCGTTTCTTGAAGTAAAATCTGTTACCCAAGGCATAACATGATGACAATTAGGATTACCGTATCTTCTGCCAGCCAAATTATTGAGTGCTGTTAAATAATCAAAATTGCTGATACAATTGTACATCCACATCTCACACAATTTTTCAATATTCTCATTTAAACCAAAATTAGTGTTATTTGAACGAGGTACGTCGTCTCTTTTGCCGCAAACATTGCTACTCATATTTTTCTTTTTATTCTCTTGAATAATGATGTTTGTACATTCGCCGTCAGGTTTTAAATAAATATTATCGTCTAATTTCGGTAATACCTAAGAACAAAATTATAGCACAAATAAATTATTCTTTCATCCAATCTTATTAAGATTTTTTAGTCTTTTCACATAATATAAAAACTTAATCAAATTTTGAAGATAAATTTGATTAATATGCATTAATAGGCATTCCTAAATTTTTTCAAATTTTTTAATTATGAAGACAAATCAATAAGTACCCATGGTAGTAATAAAGATGCAAGTTTTTCATAAAAATATTTTTTTATTTTTCAACGTAATTCCCTTTTAAAGGATTACGTAATACACTTTCCCCAACCATTATGAAAAAGAATACTTAATTTTAGATGTTAACACTCAAATTTTGGTGTTTATCATCAATATTGGGTGTATGTTGAGTGTTGATCATCAATATTGAGTGTCAGTTAAGCGTTAGGCATCAATGATAGGTGTTGGTTGGGTGTCACCATTAATATTCGGTGTTGGTTTCGTGCACACCCAATAGTAAATGTCTGTTTTGAGCATTTGAGCGTCAATGTTAAGTATCAGTCAGGTGTATCAATATTCGTTGTTAATTTGGTGTAGACATACAAACAGTGATAGTGAGTACGTAGTTTCAGTGTTTTCTTATTTAAGTGTAAATATTGGTAAAATCGTAATATTCGATACTGTAATTTCTTACTGATTAAATATATCATATTAAATTAGATATGTTGCTCCAATCGAGTAATAAAGTTTCAATAGACGGTTCAATACAGAAGACGATGACTTCTTAGTCATTGTCCAGCAGCGATAAATTTCTCACAATAAAAAATAATCTACTGTAACGTGACACTTTATCCAAAAGCCAGGATAACAACAACATAAATATTGTCACCCATCAATAGATGACGGCCATCAAAACTCCACAATACCGGGCGTAACAATATCGTGTCAATAGAATGTACTTGAAACAATGTATGTCTACTTTCTGCTGTGTAATGTCTATTTTTGTAGACTATACGCAATAATGCACAAAGTTGACACCCGCGCCGGGGCTATTCAAAATACCAAATGTTCAATTGTACATATTCAAAATTTTCAAAAATGATTTTAGTTTTCTTACTTAATCGAAGAAATGCTAACTGTCAGAAATAACTTCGACTGTCACAAAACACATTTTTCACTGTCACGACTTCAATATGACGGCGTCGCCAACAAAATTTTATTAGCACCAAATACGCTTACTACAAATTGCTATCAAATCAAAACTATCACATTAATCACTCTGAAATTTTATATAGTGTCATTTGAAAGATGGTAGTACACGATGATAATGCCAACTTGCATGAGCAAGTCTGTCTTCATGGGTACTTATTGATTTGACTTCAAATAGAGTTAATCTAGTATTCTTTAAATAACTTTCTTATAGCATTGAGTTTTACAGAAAAGAAAGTTTAAAATTATTTAATAACAAAATACAAAAATTTTAAAAAACTATATTCAAGAAAAAAATGGAGTTTAAAAAATTTTTTGAAATAAAGTTTTATTTTTATGTAAGAAAATAAAACGTTCATAAATAATGCAAGTGTTTTTAAATATTGTCACTAATAAAAATATGGCACTTGTTATTATATTAGATTGGAATAAAAGTTTGCAGCATTGTTTAAATAAAATTCAGTAAAATGTTTGTCCATCAGAAATTCTTTTGATTGGCTAATTTCGAACGCTTTTCGCCAATTGTTGCCTTCAATCGGTCCACTTGGGAACAACTGTCTTGCTTGTCCGAATTTAATGTCGTGTAAAAGAAACTCGTAGTACACGATGCCCTTCCAATCCTATCAGATATAGCATCACTTTATTCAGATGCAGATTGACTTTTGGAGTGATAATTTATTTCACTTTCTCTCTTCATCTTTTTCGCTTGTACATTATTATAAACAATTAATTTTCTATAATCTATCACCAGTGATTGTTTCAAAAATAGATCATTTCCATTACGTTTAAGTAGAAAATCGATGGCAGAAATACAGTCCATTACATTTTTTTTCCATTAAATCATGAGGAACCCAAACATTATTAGCGAATCATGTATCCCAATGTCTCTAAATGTCATACAACATTCATACGAGATAGTTGAAATCTGCGATATCCTGTGTCATGTGACACAGACACTTATTTTTAATTAGCATTACAATTTGATTACCATCATCAATTACAGACCTACCAAAATGTTCTTGGTCATTCAAATTAAAATATCCACTTCTAAACTGAGCGAATCACTTACGAACAGTACTTTCAGCTACTCTCATCTTCATAAACAGCACATACTTTTTACTATTTATACAATATCTTTTCCTTTTCGGAAATAAAAAAACATCAAATGATCTAGAGGCGTGGTCGCGACTCGGTGCCGAGTTATTCGCAACAAGCAAACCGCCGCCTCTCTTTACGCGAGTAGGCGACTTCCAAACGTACAAAATTATCAGATCACATTAACGGCTGAAGCAATTAAGTTTTGAGTAGTCTCAATCGATAGCTTGGGGAAAATTGCATATATAAAAGTGTTCTTATTTTTTCTCTCCGTGTCCTACGAGCAGAGATATCGCGACTAAAGTCCAAATCTCAACGTTTTACATGTAAGAAACGTCCTCGTTGTCATCGTTAAGTGAATCTTGTTGAGTTTACGTTTTTGACACAAAGAGGCGTTTGTTAATATATTATTAATTGTATTCATATAACCATGTCATGTATCATCTAACCTGAATAATAATCATTAACAATAATATTTCAATTCGCGGGCCGTCGTTCTCGAAAGTATCGCGTCGCTCTTTCGGTCAATGTGTCGTGTACAGAAAGAACATCGCTATAAAAGTGTTAGAACACGTCGGATTAGAGCTGGGATTTGTGTAAAGAGTAAATAGCTAGCAGTTTTATGCTTTCAAGTCTAAACAACTTAAATGGCAGTTTTAATGAGGCATCATTCTGATTGATCAATATTCTAAAAGCTTGATCACCGCAACAACTAACGATGGAACTGGGCCTTCTAACAAATAAAAAGTTAATCAATAGGCTTGTAACAAAATCGGGAAGACTCTGCCGATGTTGAGCGCTCTTTCACTGGGGACTTTTAGAGCTGTTTTGATTAGCTGGAAGTTAGAGGTTTCGGTTTTCGTAATATTTAGAAATATTAAGGAACGCCGTTAAATGAATGAATAACCCTGATGTGATTTTAGATTTCTCCTCTCACTTAACTGTCAGAAGGACAGTTTAAAGAAACTCAAATATGGATCTTTCCTCTGTATCGGAGTGAGCCGGCCCTGCGTCGAGGGAGGAGCGGAAGCAAATTTCCCGCCATCGCTTCGAGCCGATACAGAGGTGTACGTTTTTCTGGCATAGATTTTCGGGCCTCCTCGCATCTCTCGTAGAGTGTGAGAAATGGCTAATTCGGGATTGCGGCTACTGCACTTTACGCGCTTTAATGCTCGCTGAGACTTGTTTAAGCCTCATGGGAGATGTTAGTATCTAGCGCTCGGTCTGACTACCCGCGGCAGGATTAAAATGTAAATAGTTGTATAACTTGTGTCTGTGGTTCGTTCTATATATGCTGTTTTATTTTATTGTAATTGGATTAATTAATAAGTAAAGTAAGTACATTTTGAATCCTGTTTATTAAAAAAGTTAATAAAGTAAGTGTAATTTTTACAATGTATATAGAGTTTACTGAAAACTAGTTAAAATAATACATGATATTAAATATGCTCGCTGTGTTACAAAATGAATTATTTTTTATAAGAAAAAATATCTTTTATAAAACGCTCAGAAATATTATTAAATATTAGGTAACAGCGAGATTAACACATATTATTTATTTACAATTAACATTTATTTTGTAACACAGCGAGCATATTTAATATCATGTATTATTTTAACTAGTTTAGTGAACTCAATATATATTGTAAGAGCTACACTTAACTTAGTTAACTTTAATAAACAGGATTTAAAATATACTTACCATACTTATTAATTAATCTAGTTACAAATTTCTAAAATCAGAGAGAATACGCAGCGTTGAGACCTCTGAGACTCAACTTGTAAAATTACACATATTTTTATATCTTTATTTAATCATTTGACACTTGTTTCAAACGTCAATTCATTCAAAATATACATTTACATTATGCTAGAGTTAAAAAAGTATGACTTAGAGGTAGACCTGAGAAAAAGCAAACCACATTTTTGCTGGGAAAAATATGCAGTGGAGAAAGATAGAAAGATAAAAATAAAGTTAATAAGGCTCATGCAATCCAATTAGCTATGTTTCATTATCATATTCATATGCACTTTGTCAATCATATCTTATGACACTTGAAAAATTTTATACGTAGCATTCGTAGGAGTATAATATAATATTGACTCTAGTTAATGCCAAATATATATTTTTAACTGCATATATTTATTAATAATATACTTATCCAACACGTTTTTGTACGAGACAAACGAATTCGGCTGAAAAAACTGCATAATATATAATCTTGTCTATACAAGAGACATATTATTTATGGTGGATGGGAGTTGAGGTTAATTATAATCACGTAAGCAGTTTTTGATTTGCTTGGTGTATATATATATATATATATATATATATATATATATATATATATATAATATATATATATATATACGCACGCACGCACGCACGCACGCACGCACGCACGCACGCACGCACGCACGCACGCACGCACGCACGCACGCACGCACGCACGCACGCAGCACGCACGCACGCACGCACGCACGCACGCACGCACGCACGCACGCACGCACGCACGCACGCACGCACGCACGCACGCACGCACGCACGCACGCACGCACGCACGCACGCACGCACGCACGCACGCACGCACGCACGCACGCACGCACGCACGCACGCACGCACGCACGCACGCACGCACGCACGCACGCACGCACGCACGCACGCACGCACGCACGCACGCACGCACGCACGCACGCACGCACGCACGCACGCACGCACGCACGCACGCACGCACGCACGCACGCACGCACGCACGCACGCACGCACGCACGCACGCACGCACGCACGCACGCACGCACGCACGCACGCACGCACGCACGCACGCACGCACGCACGCACGCACGCACGCACGCACGCACGCACGCACGCACGCACGCACGCACGCACGCACGCACGCACGCACGCACGCACGCACGCACGCACGCACGCACGCACGCACGCACGCACGCACGCACGCACGCACGCACGCACGCACGCACGCACGCACGCACGCACGCACGCACGCACGCACGCACGCACGCACGCACGCACGCACGCACGCACGCACGCACGCACGCACGCACGCACGCACGCACGCACGCACGCACGCAAGCTACGTCCGTGCGCGATTTCTAAATAAGAAACACGGGTTGTTACAAGACAAATGATCGAGGAGGACCAAATACAGGTCAAAAATAGGAACAAAACTGAAGCTTATAAATCCCCGCAGGAGAAACTCTCTTCTCCTCTCCCTCTAGAACAGAGAAAGAGCAAAAAAAACGCAAAGGTTTTCTCAACCTAGGAAAAAGCCCATTAAAAGGTTGAATACAAAGAATCCTAAAAACGCGGATGTAGAAAAAATCGCAGTAGAGTAAATCCAGAGAAATTAATCTCCTATGCAAATGAACCTCAGCACTAAAATAAAAAGAGAAAAAACTCCTATTCCCTTAACAGGAAATCAAGCATGAAAATGTCGTCGGACAGTTTGATGAAGAAAAAAGCACAGAGGGATTCCGATAATGATTCCGACCTTTAACAATGCCTCTGATCGCACAAGCAAATACTAATCAAAGCAAAACAGCGCAAGACTTGCTGATAAAGAAAATAGAGGAAAAGGTGATCTCAAAGCCACACAAGGTTCCCGAAAACTTTAGGTGGCATCAAGAAACCGTTCCTCGTCAATCGCAATAACTTGACAGAAGGCAATTTATCCCCAGAAATGTCAAAACCTAGAAACTGGCAGAGGTTACGTGGTGGTTAGGTAAAAGAAAATAGTAATTGTTGGGTGTTATTCCTCCCCCAATAAGACACTGCAACAGTATAATAATTTTTTAGACAACTTTAGCTTTATTTGTAGCACATACAAACGTGAACAGACTTTAGTACTTGGAGATTTTAACGCAAGATCGTTTTATTGGGATAGAGTGCCAGGAGAAAATTAGTGTCAGAGTGGGCTGCAGAGGTGGGTTTAATTCTTCTAAACCTTAAACAATCACCTACAACATACCATCCTCGGGGCACCTCAACAATTGACCTGTCTTGGGCCAATCAAAAAGCATTCGAATCGATACTGGGCTGGCGCGTAAACTATGAAGAAGACTCCCATTCTGATCACTTTAATATACTTCTCAACGTAAAGACAAAAAGTACCGCCAAAAAAAGAGCTAAATTGATGAATACTATTTTTCCTCGGTAAAATGTTAAAAAAAATAGACAGAAACTTATTAACAGCGGCAGCTGCAGCGAGTAAACCGTCTCAAGCGAGAAATAAACAGCCAGCAATTAGGTAAAATGGATCAACTCTTCCCTGATAGAGATAATTAACGTGGCGGCTCCTAGGGTAAAAACTGGACATGGTCCGCCATCTTATTGGTGGACAGATGAAATAGCAGAGTTGAGATAAACATGTAGTCAAAACAAAAAAAAGCCTTCAGAGGAAAAAATAAAATCCCCTCAAAAGCTTGTCAGATAATGTTAAATGACAAGGTTAGAAAGTCAAGAAAGGCTCTTAGACAGGCGATCAGCGAATCCTAAATTGTGACATGGAACAATCTACCTCTCTCGACGAGGGCCCTTGGGGTAAGCCCTATAGAATTGTCACAAAAAACTGAAAAACTCAGAACCACCGGTATGTGAAACTCTTCCAACAGACATCGTAGACAAGATCGTGGATGTTCTCTTCCCCAAACAACGGATAGAGATTAAAGAGAAAATACCGGTCAATTGGAACGACGAGTTGATGGTGACGGAAGAAAAAGTGGCCACGGCTATTAAAAAAATTAAAAACAACAAGGCACCTGGGCCTGACAGGACCTTAGGAACTCATAAAAACAACGAAAGACTGGTTTTTGCCAGTATAGTGCAAGTGTTTTAGCAAGTGCCTTCAGGAAGGCTTTTTCCTCGAGGATATCAAAATGACCCGCCTAATTCTCTTGAAGAAGAGTAAAAAACTCATAAAATAATGCTTTGCATTTAGTGGGATTAGCAAAAAGTGCTGTACTACGAGCTACTGAAACCGAATAAAACTGTTACTGCAAATGTCTACAAACGTCAACTGAACAAATTGAATGATGAGCTGTTGCGAAAAAGACCAGCAATAGCAAGTAACAGGCGCAAAGTTATTCTCCTTCACAATAATGCTCAACCATACACTAAAAAAATCGTCAAGGAAATACTGGCGCAGCTCAAATTAGAACTCTTCCTCACCCAGCGTACTCGCCAGACAGCGCCTTCTGATTACCACTTGTTCAGATCGATGCAGCACGGCTTGAGTAGTACACGCTTCCGAAATGTTGAAGAAATGCGAGAATGGGTGGATAAATGGATAGCTTCAAAACCGACATCGTTTTAACGAGATGGTATCGCCCAGTTGCCAAACAGATGAAAAAAAGTTGTAGAAAATGATGGAAAATACTTTCATTGAAATAATTTGTACAAATTTTTTCCAATAAATGCTTTTTCTCAGCCTTTTTCGGTCGGAAACTAAGTTAAGGTCCTAATAATTTACAAAAAAAAATATATACATATTTAGATGCATTGGTGTATTGCTCGTATTAGTGGCATGTATCATTTGTATGTATGCTTAAATTGAGTACTGCCTTACCTCTATTATAATCGAAATAAGCAAAATCCATTTTTTAAAAGCCAAGATAGTGCATCCAACAAATTTGAGTATTAAATATTATCCGAACACGAAACCACTAGCAAAACCTGCATGTTATTATGAATCAAAAAAAGGTCTAGCAAAATGAGTATGATGAAAATGCCCCCACGACTTTTCAAGTTGGCCTTTTTTTTAACAAGGGAAAGATGCGGTAACACCCTGAGATTTTGACCCCAATTTTTTTAATTATTTTAAAGATGAAAAAAAAGTTTACGTCTCCCGGCGTTTGATTGAATAGATCTTAGTTTTGGAGTAATAAATTTGTTAGAAACTTGGCCGTACAGCGGCGCGCCGTATGAGCTTTCTCAGTAACTCTCCTTCAACCAGTGGAGTTGGTTCCGTTAGGTGCTTGCTTCACAGTCATAAGATCCGAGTTCACTCCCAGAGATGGACAATAATTTTTTTTTTTTAATGAGTGTTTTTATTTACGTTTATTTATTTTAATAATATTAATATAGTATGCAAAATTTTAAAATAGAAAATTTAATTTAATATCACATTCTAAACATTAATTTAATTTTAATTTTAATTTTAAGGAAATTTTAATTCAAGCAATATTTTAAATAATAAATAAGTAATAATAATAATATAGATACGTTGTCTTTATATGTTATCCATTACAAATAATTTATTATTATTATTATTTATTATTTCAAATAATACTTGAATTAAAATTCCCTTAAAATTAAATTTAAATTAATGTTTAAAATGTGATATTAAATTAAATTTTCTATTTCAAAAAAATAAATAAATAAATAAACATAAATAAATAAATAAATCAACATAAATCAAAATAAATAAACATAATTAAAAACACTCATAAAAAAAAATATATTACCCACCTCCGGGAGCAAACACGGATCTTGTGATTGTGAAGCAAGCACCTAACTCACGGAGCCAATTGCATTGATTGGAAGGAGAGTTACCGGGAAGACTCATGGCGCGCCGCGGTATTGCCAATTTTCACAAATTTATTACTCCGAAACTAACGCCTATTTAATCAAATGCCGGAAAACGTAAACTTTTTCTTCATCTCTAAAATAATTTAAAAAATTGGGGTTGAAATCCCAAAGTTAGTCACCGCGTTCTCCCTTTGTAAGATAACTTATATAAAAAGACGCTTACATTCCAAATTTTAGATTTTTATATGGAGACGTAACCAAGATAGAGCAAAAAAACGATTTTTTTATATTTTCACAATTTTCACTTATAAAGAAATGTCACACCCCGATTTTAATAAAACTTTACACACATTTAGGTAACATAATTAGATGATTTTAGAAAGTATCAGTTGCGGCGCATATTCGGTTTCAAGAGGTAAAATCATCCTTCATGTGTATAGCGGTATTCTGCTTTTTCCGTTATATCTCGGAAACTATTCAAGATATCGAAAAATGCTTTATACAAAAAATTTACAATAAAATTACCTCTATTCATTCACGTTAATAAAATATTTTAAAAATAATTATTTAAAAAAATTTTTTTTAAATAATTGTTTAGAGAATTATTTTAAAAAGATATTGTTGACGTGAGTAAATAGAGATAATTTTATTGTAAAATTTTTGTATAAAACATTTTTTTTATTTTGAATGATTTTCGAGATATAGCGAGAAAAGCTAAAAATCGCTTTACACATGGACTGTTTTCACCCCTTAAAACTGTGTCTTGGCAATAAAACTTTTAGAACTTTAAAAAAAAATTATTAAGAAAATAATAAAGTGCCACATTACCTTCCATTTCAAAAATCCAATAGATTTTTATTTTTCTACAAAGAATATTCAAGAAATACTACTCTGCTCCATATGTGATACACCTGCTATAATACGATGTTCCTGGTGCAAAAAATATTTTTGTGTGCAGCATTTTTTTGAAAAATATCACATTCGCGAACATTTTGTCATCACGTTAGTATTAATAGCAAGATTTACAATTAGTTATAAAATAATCGATATAATAAAACATTCATTGCTATTTATAATAAAAAGTGTGCTTATACATTACAGGAAATGTATGGCAATGTAATTCATCTTGATATCAAGAAAATATCGAAATTCGTGCATTCGTTTTAAAATAAAAAAATTTTTATTTTTTGTAGCATTATAACATAAAAGATATTTTGTCATATAAAAATTGGGTGAATTTTTATGTAATAATAATATATCTTTCAAGAAAGTAAGGACGGCATTTAAAATTCGTGCATTAAAAAATAGAGAATAGAATAGAATAGATTAGGTCTATGAGAAAAACCACTATAAAAAAAGCGCGCCATGCTAATCCACCTCATGACGAGTGGTGTGAAACTGATAGTAATACTTTTTCTTAATAATTAATACTATTTTAAAAAGTTCTAAAAATTTTATTGCCAAGAAACAGTGTCACAACCCAATTTAATGAAACTTTACATACTGTTGTACTCGACGAGACGAGCACGCAAAACACTCGCGAAGGGAAACGCACAACACAAAATAATTAAATACTCTTTTATAAAAAAGAACACTGATTTTAATCAAATCACTATGTACAATTAATTCGTAGCGGAATTATTTAAATATCGCTTAACAGCTCCGCGTCCCAAAACAGAACAAAAGCCGGCCGCGCTTCTTTTTAAATCGATCGATCTTCCTTCGGCCAGCTTCTCAAGCTCAGCCAAAAAGCAGGCATAACAATACATTTAAATAACATAATTAGATGATTTTAGAAAATATAAGTTGCTGCCAATATACAAATTTAAGAAGTGAAATCAGTCCTTATGTATAAAGCGATTTTTAGCTTTTGCTGCTAGGGAAAGATGGGGCAAGAAAGGGTAAGGAGGTAAGACAGAATATCGCCTGTATCGCGCGATTTGAATGCAGAAATCACAATCGAGTATACGTGTTAGATACGGCTCTTCAGTTATTAAAAGTTACCAATGAGTCAGCAAAATAGACAACTACGTTATTAAGATAAACCATAATTTATACTTTTATGCAATTTCCCTATGACTACAAAAAGATATAATAGCGAGAAAACAGACAGAGACAAAACAAGGAAAAAAGAAAGCAAGTATAAAATAAAATT
Source organism: Solenopsis invicta (assembly GCF_016802725.1). NCBI lineage: Eukaryota > Metazoa > Arthropoda > Insecta > Hymenoptera > Formicidae > Solenopsis > Solenopsis invicta. Next base: position 11,743,330 of record NC_052669.1, on the reverse strand, counting down.
ATATAAGAGCCAAAGAAACGCATGAAAAAAAATGATCTAAAAATGCATAGGTGTTCTACCTTGTCCGCGCAAATACCCATCTTAACCCACCTGTCGGGCAAGATGAGGAGAAATGTCTCTTTTTTATGTCTGGTTTTTATTAAATAAAGTTTATAATACTTAAAAATTTTATTTTAATGATAAATACTAGAGTAAATCAAAAATTATCCGCACTTTTGCTAGAACACGTCGGTTGTAGCCTCATTAACTACTCTAATTGTTTTGCATATTCGCTTCGCAACAATCACGCCACAAGCGCTCGTTGCATTGGAAATGCAAAATTGAGGAATTTGCCAATCGTGCAAGCAGCGTAAGCATCGCACAATTGATGCGAGTATGACCATATATGGTCATCGCAAGGGCCTAATGCGCCACCATATCAGAAATACCAAAACTATAAGTTAGGCTGCCTAATTATGGGCAGCGGAAAATTCTTAATGTAAAGTACGAGCGGCACGTACGCGCGCCGCGATAAGTCGATCACCTGACACCCCGCAAAACATCCAGCGGCAGAGTGCGCAATAACACGTCCACCGCAATTCAATTATATTAAAAAGAAAATCATTTATAATAAAGTTTGGGAAATAAAAGTGTTAATAAGAAAGTGAAAGTGTTATTTGCCATCCCGCGCACCCTCCTCCTCGTGGGTTCCAACCCTTCAGACGGACAGAATCCCAAATATTTTATCTTGTTGCACCCGCCGGTACAACACGTCGTTAACCCTTAAACACGTAAGTGGGTCTGAGAGACCCCATATGAAGTTTTGAACGGCTTGCTATGTGAAGACGGAATGAGAAAGGAGGTTCGGATCAAGACGTAAAAAAAGTTTAAAATCTCCTCTTTCAATTGATATGATTGACCAACTTCTTTGGTCAACTAGAATTTGAATGGTACGGTAGCAAAGTTTTGTTAAGGTCAATGCGATCCATAAAGTGTGTAAGTGAAACTTTTTTTGTGAGTATTTTACATAAAAAAAACTGGACAAATTACGTTCGAACAGGTCGGTTTGCAAATGTTACTCGCATATATTCTGTCTAAAGTTGAAATACTATAAAATGCTGTAGAAAATGGAGTTTTTCCAAAATATATCATGAAACACATCAATTTTCAATTTTAGACACGATTTAATCAAAAATACCTCACATTCGCCTTGTTACATAAGTACATTTTTTTAATAGAAATGACAATAATATAATTTTTTTTTGAAGTATGAATCTTTAGCTTTAAAACGCTGTATTGTAAAGTTCTTCAAAGTTTTTTGTTGCAAAGATGATTTTTTTTTTCAAGTGGATTTTTAGATGCCTAAAAATACCTCATTCTCCATGTTACTTAATTATACTTTTTAAAAGGAATGACTTTGCCAAATTTTATTTTGAAAGTGTGACTCTTTAGCTTTAAAACACCGTATTTAAAAGTCCTTAAACGTTTTTTGTTGCAAAGATATAATTTTTTGAAGGAAAAGTGGATTTTGACCAATTTCTCATTTTTGCTTAATGGTTTTTTTTTATAATTTTACAATAAATTATTTTTCGGCAATGCTGATTGTGCAGTCACACTCCTGAGATTTTGAACTTTCGTTTTAAAAAAGGAAATCGTAGAAAAATATTAATTGTAATCAAAGTTATAGCTTCTCAAAGTTGAAAAAGTCTCCCAGACCCAAAAATGTGTTTCCGTATACAGGATCGGTGTGTTTAAGGGTTAAGTTTGTCACTGCGTTCCGGACAGGAAGACTTTAAGTTGGCACTACTAGAGCCCCTTGATCAAAATTGACCTTGATCGCGTCAGTTTGTTTACTGCTACAAGCGTGTAAATATGGCCGTTCCGCTAGAAGTTTTTATAATTTCATAACAAAAGGTTTTAATTTCATAAATATGAAAAATAATTTTGCGATCACTAACTTTCAACTTGTAATCAACAAAATATTTTAATATGAAATTTTATAAACAAATAAAACGTTAAAGATCAAATAAAAACGATTTACCTTTTTGAAAAAAATTAACAAAAAAATGTTATTTTAATTTTTTTCATTGGGGCCCACCTTTTAAAAAAATCTGTAAAAAATATGTTGTAGGAGTTGGGAACAGAAATCACACGTAATTTTTTCAAGGTGGTCAATCAACGAAATCAAGGTGAAAAAAAATGTTTAAGTCTCATTTTCATTTTTTTTATAATCAAAATTTGCACCAAAAACAAATAAAAATGTAAAAAATGTTTTTATTAATGTCTAAATGTAATTAATTTTTTAGAATTTTTTCAAAATTTTGTTTGAATCGTTACTACATAAAAATCGTAAAAATGTAAAAAAATCGTTTTTCGCTCTTCTACACGTCTCCATATAAAAATCTAAAATTTGGTATACAAGCGTCTTTTTATATAAGAAAAAAAGGCCAACTAGAGAGCCGTGACTTTCAGCATACTTATTCCGCTAGGCCCTTTAAACATATACAAATGATATATACCACCAATACGAGCAATACACCAATGCATCTAAACATATATTATTATTTTGTTCTTGTAAACTATCATAAAACTTTATAACGTATGATTGGAATAGCATATACGTTTACATATAAATTTAATTAAAACAGTTTTTAATTTTTTAGGAAAAAAAGCCTAAAATTATGAAGTAGACTAAAAATCCTGTACAAAGATCTCTTGCAAAATTTTATTACATACTATAGAGTGTCTCACGTAGTACATTATTCTACACAATCTTGCTAAGTTAAAATCATGTCTTTTATAACAAAAAAAATACATATTACTTAACACCACAAAACGCGTGATATTAGTACAAAATTACCTTTTCAAAAAAAGATAAAAAGAAAGATGCCAAGTATACGTGCGCGCATCTCAAATTTTTTTTTCTTAAAAATTCAAGTGGTACCATCTTTGTATTTTAACAGAAAAATTTTTTTGTGCTAACACAAAAAATAAGTGAAATCTTTAAAATGGTGCCAATTATAAGAAATATATATTATAATATAAAAACAAACCAAACCAAAATAGTAATAAATAAAAGCAAATATAACATTATCAAAAAGAAGTAAAATAAAAAATATTTTAAATAAATTTGTTACCGATGAGGTGGAAATCTTATGATCACGTTGCAATTGACCGCCAGCCACTTACAATGTTAAACAGTGGAAAAACTCTAGGCATCGACCGCTCTAAAAAACTGTGGTCAATCGCAACGTGGTCAAACTGGACACTCCCGCACCAATAAGCAGCAAATTGTGTGACAGATAAAATCAACGATGGGCAAAATCTCTAGCAGCAGCGTACTTGGCGCACTCGTTTTGTTGGTATAAAATTTAGAAATAATTATCTTTTCAATTTAGACATAAAATGATGGTTCTATTTTTCTTGTTATTTAAGGAGTAACAATAGTAAAATAAACTGTGTGTGTATGGATGCGTGTATATTGACTTACATCACACGCATGTGCGCGCACGCACGCACGCACGCACACACACACAGCCGCACGTACACCCACACACCCACACACACTTGCGCGCGCATGCACACATATATGTACATATCAATTAAAAATATAACCTAACTTTAATCATTACTTATAAGATTTGTCAAATAATGATTAAATCAATTTTTAATACTGGCATTGATTGGAATAGTCCTAATATTATTAATATTTAACAAAATTAATCCAAATTCAGATAAAAAGATGCTATAAAAGTATGCTAAAAAATATTAAATTAGAAAAATTATTAGGTAAATTTAACATAAAGATAAGCTTGTTGAATGTACAGAATAGCTTAGTTTAAATTTTTACAATATTTATTATTACATTTAATATTAAACATCATCTAATGTATTTTTCAAATCTTGTGATTTACTATAGCATTATAAAAAATAATAAAAAAATACCAAAAAAACGGGCGCGCCAATTACGCTGCTGCTAAAGATTTTGTCCATCTTTGATTTTATCTGTCACATAATTTGCTCCTTATCGGTACAGGAGTGTCCAGTTTGACCACGTTGCGATTGACACAGCCATTTAAAGCAGTCGGTGCCTAGAATTTTTCCACTGTTTAACATTGTAAGTGACTGGCGGTCAATTGCAAGGTGGTCATAAAACTCCCACCCCATCGGTAATAAATTTACTCAGAATATTTTTCATTTCACTTCTTTTTGATAGTATTATATTTGGTTTTATTCATTACTATTTTGGTTTGGTTTGATTTTATATTATAATATATATTCGGTAATAAATTTACTCAGAATATTTTTCATTTCACTTCTTTTTGATAGTATTATATTTGGTTTTATTCATTACTATTTTGGTTTGGTTTGATTTTATATTATAATATATATTCTTTATAATTAACACTATTTTAAAGATTTCACATATTTTTTATGAGTTAGCATAAAAAAATGTTTCTGTTAAAATACAAAGATAATATTACTTAAGTTTTAAAGAAAAAAAAATTGAGATGCGCGCACATACACTTGGCACCTTTTTTTACCTTTTTTGAAAAGGTAATTTTGTACTGATTATGATTACTTTATTTTCATACATTATGATTATCTTATCTTTCTCCATTTTTATTTTTTTCTTTCAATGTAAGCATATTTAAAATTTATAAACCTACCAATAAATCATAAAGAAAGCGTAGTGAAACGTCACCTTTCAGAATAAATATGTCATATGTTTCATCTACGGGCGAAATGTGTTCAAACGTTATGTATTGAAAAATGCTACAAACTTTTTTCCAACTCAATATTTCAATCATAAATTTTAAACAATTATAAACAATTGCTTTTCAATTATTTCCACATCAATATTTATCAACATATTTATTAATATATTTATAAAGAAAATATCTATAAATAACAAGTTACCATTTTTATTGCTTAAAAAAATAATATACAATAGACAATAGATATATAAAAAAAATAAAATAAGCAAATAATTAGGTGTTACAAAAGTAATGTGTCTTTAATATTTAACCACAAATAGCGTATGGCATTTTGATTTCACAGACTCCTCTTTAGTATAAAAAGGTACACTAAAAATTGATTTAACAATAAAATCTTAGACAGATACATACATGATGACTTTTTATATCTATGCGCCAAAATATTTTTTTATACAAGTAAATTATTAAAATTAATAAAATACAAAGAATCTCTGGCTAAATAAATCAATCATTGTTTGTGCGTACAAATAATAAAATTTATTATTATTAACAATATCAAAACGTCATTTCGATTCACTATTGGATCCTCTTTAGTGAAACAAGAGTAAATTAAATGCATAAATAAAGTTTATTGTCTCCTCTCTCCTCAATTGGGCTCAAAATAGTCAAGTGTACAAAAATTGATTATGTTCGTCATTATCTGAAGATAAAGCGTCAATTATTAAAATAATAAAGTCAATAATTTTAAACATAAATTATTAAGTAAGACCAATAAGACAAGTAAAAATTTATTTGGATATTAATATATATATATATATGGGGCATTCTCCGTCAAAAAGGCCTGCTACCCATTTCAATTTTTGAGATAAAATGTTCGAAAAGGGCTTAAAATTTTCGTTGAAATGTCTATTTTTCGATGCCGTTTGGCCTTTTGGAAAATTCAAAATGGCGGACCTAATATCACGGCTAGAATGAAAAAAGCCTTTGAAAAAATACATAATAACGTGAATAAATGTGCAAGATATGACGTAGCAGAGGTCTAATCCTTATGTGTAAGTGTGTGAGTGTATGTGAGTGTGTGTGTGGGGGGAGGTGGGGGGGGATACGCGCGCTCATACGCGTGCGTGTATAAATGAATCACGTAAAAATCCTTGCTCAACATGGTCTGGCTATCAAGACATTTGCATACAAAATTTCGAATCATTTCATTATCCTTGTCCTGAAAAAGTACGTCACAAAAAACCTACGGTACAGAAAATATTGTTCTTTAAAAAACATTTTCTCCACAGAATAATAGTAGTAAGATTACTTAAAATTACTTTGAAACTTATATTATCCCTCATAACATTTTTTACAATTGCAAATGTTGGCAACAGATTAGTTAGTAGAAAAACCGCAAACAGAAAACATACTTTGTTATAGTCAATTATGGTAGCACACTTTTGTTAATATGCAATAATCTTGGTAAAATATATGACAGAGTGGTTAACAGTAAGCAAATGTCGAACATATTGATGACAGACTGTTAACAAACGCCAAGCAGTTTTTTTATTGCAAATAGTGTTAGCAAACATCACGTAAAAATGCAGCAGCATCTGTTGATCAAAATACATAAGATTGACAGTCGATAGCGAACAAGTCAATCGAATATATTGACGACATATTCACTGCATGAACCCAAAAGATCTATCTTTAAAGTCGTACACCTGCAAGTAGTACGCGGTATCGCCACTAGATGGATGTAGCAGTGCTTATATCTCGTACATAAAAAATTACACATATGGAATAAAAGGCACAGCAATATTTTTTCATTTTTCAAATTTTCTCGTCTTGTTTTGGATTAGAGAACCTCATCACAATACATTTATTAGTCACAGAATTTATCGAGTTAATTAATTATAGTTTGCAATTCAGTCAATCAATAAGTTTTTTTATGTGTAACGCTGGTACTTTCTCGGAGTCGGTTACGGGATTTTAGGTTCAGGATAGGATGCTCGGATGTGCTCGCCGGGTGTCCGGGTTCGTATTCAATAATAACGCCGTGGTTTGGTAGTGAAAACGAAAGAGGTTAAATATATTTGGCTATGCTTTAGTACAAAAATGAAATGATACAGATCCGATAGTGTTATCGGGTAATACTGAACTACTCGAATAGTATTGCGGCACTTAATTGCGCGGTCGTCGGCCCGCGTGACATCAAGAGATCGGTCACAATATATTCGCGGTACGCTTAATATCTAAAACACTTAGGAGTACGTATCTTAGGAACTCCGCGATTAGTAGTACGGCACGGGAGTGCTTAATTGCGCGGTCGTCGGCCCGCGTGAAACTAAGAGAACGGTCACGATGTATTCGCGGCGTACTTACTATTTAAACGGAGCGGATTCCAGGAGCTCCGGAACGAACGGACAGGAATTGTGCGCCCAAGCGCTCGGAAGTAATGATCGGAGGGCCGCGAAGCGGCTAACTTATCGTACAGTTAAACGGGCCGTTATTGGCCCGCGCGGCGGTCGGTCGCGATACGCGGAATCGGTAGTACTCGGTGCAGCGAACGGTTCCGCGATACGCGAGTGCGGTCGACGGTAGAGACCTAAGCGGTCTCTCCCTGCGGAGTGTTGTCACCCCGTAGGGAACAAGTTTGCGGAATGAGCCTTAGAACGGTGTCGGGCATCCCCGACGGTGGTGCGGGTCTCGAGAATTCCCGAGAACGGAATTGCGGGACGGGCGGTTCCTGTTGGCCGAGAATAACCAGCCACGGAAACGACGAGTATTCCCGTCGCGGAACGGAGGATGGGATTGGCCGAGTATTCCCAGCCGTTAGGACCGACGAGTATTCCCGTCGCGAGAAAGTTAGAACGAGAATGCCCGTTCCGGGGAAGTGCTTGAGAATGCCCAAGCTAAGGAGCGTCGAGAATACCCGGCGCAGAAGCGGAGTAGGTTTGAGATCGGTGGCTCGGAGTGATCTGATCTCGGCTGCTCGCTGCCGGCTTATATAGCAGTCCGCGCGGTCGTAAGTACTAGTCAGCGCGCGTGGTGGGGCCGGCCGGAGTAGGGACGCTTGCCGAGCGCGGCGCGCGGCACGCATGGTAGCGCGTGATCGCGGCATGCTTAGCTGAACGCGCGCGCGTGTTTGATCTTACGCGTTGCGTTCGGCGGCGGAAAGGCGTAACGTTACATATGTTAAATAGAATATTCAACTCACGTTTTCGTCTCTTCTTTATCGACTTTTACTTTTTCTACAATTATTCCAACTATCTCTTACCTGTACCACATCCAAAATAAAAAATGTCGGCTAAATCTCATACAGATAGATGTATGAATCCATTCAAGAAACTTGGTGAAAAAGGACATTGTGGTAAAGATTTACGAGTGATACCAAAATTCATTCGGGACAAATTTCCTGAGATACCGACTAATTCTAAAATTTGTTGTGCATGTAGGAAAAAAAGTAGGACTGAATATGTTGATATGTCTTTAGATGAATCTAATGATTGTGTCACAAATATGGAATGTGATGGAAGCTCATTAACAATGGATATTGATAACTCAGAGATTTCTTATAATGAAGATAACATTCGATCACCTAGAGAAATTGAACTGGAAGAAATGCTTGATGGTCTTAAACAAAAATTTTCCACCTTGAAACACAATGATCCTTTAAGGGTGCGAATTCTCACTATAGCTCCGTCGTCTTGGAGTGTGAGAAAAATAGTGAAAGAATTTGGTGCATCACGATAGTTAGCAAAAAAATCTAAGGAATTGAAATTCAACCATGACGTATTAGCTGATACTACTAAAAGAGTTGGGAAAGTTTTACCGCAAACTACTGTTGAAAAAGTAATTGAGTTTTATAATAGTCATATAAACAGCGTTTGTGTTTGCACAATCCATGAAAATGTCAAGTTAATGATTGATGCAATTGATGTACGGAAACTAACAGAAAATATAGACAAGCCACTTTCCAATTATAAAGATTGTTTGAATGAAATTATATGTAAGGAATCGAATCCTGATTGCTATCTTGATAAATGTGATCAATGCCCAGGTACTACCGAGCTTTCTACAAAGCTTTCTAAACTATTGGACGATTCATGCATTTCCCATGTTCAATGTTCTTTATGGACCGGAACTGATCGATCAACTCTATTAACGCAACAGTTAAAAGTTGATGAGTTCATAAACGAGTTATGCAACAAATTACAAATTCTGAAATCTCATTCATTTATCGCCAAACAACAAATGCTTTTCATTTCAAAAAAAAAAGAGAATCTTTGTGAAGATGAAGTAATTGTCATGTTTGATTTTTCTGAAAACTATTCATATGTTTGTCAAAATGCCTCACAAGCATTTCACTTCAACAATGATCAGTGTACTGTGTTTCCTGTTATTTACTATTATAAAGAAAATTCTGAATTGAAGCACAAGAGTAATGTATTTTTATTAGAGAGTTTAAAACACGATACCGCTGCCGTTTACACTGTACAAACATTATTAATTCCAGAGATTTTAAAAAATATCAAAAATCTTAAAAGAGTATTATACATGACGGATGGGGCGAAACAGCATTTTAAAAATAAATTTCAGATTGCTAACTTAGTGCATCATAAACATGATTTCAATATTCAAGCAGAATGGCATTACAGTGCGACTGCTCACGGTAAAAGTGCTTATGATGGCATTGGTGCTACTTTCAAAAGAGAGGCATACAAAACAAGTCTTGTTGCTAAACCACAGGATGCAATACTAACATCTCAAGTTCTTTTTAATTGGGCTAAAAAACATTTCAAGAACATAAAGATTTTTTATTTAAAAAAAACTGACCATGAGAAGGTAAAAAGAAAACTTAAGAAGAGATTTGAAACTGCACCGTCTGTACCGCAAATTCTTAAAAATCATGGGTTTATAGTTGTGGACGAGAATAAAGTACTAATCAAAAGGTATTCCAATGATACAAATGGAATACTATTGCAGTTATGAGAACAAAAGTAAGAAATATAAAATAAAAATAAAAAAATATTTCATAAAACATCTATCTACATATACAGACACACATACACATACACGCACACACGTACACACGTGAGAGGCAAGGAAACTCACGTAAATCAAGATTTGAAACTGCACCGTCTGTACCGCAAATTCTTAAAAATCATGGGTTTATAGTTGTGGACGAGAATAAAGTACTAATCAAAAGGTATTCCAATGATACAAATGGAATATTATTGCAGTTATGAGAACAAAAGTAAGAAATATAGGATAAAAATAAAAAAATATTTCATGAAACATCTATCTACATATACAGACACACATACACATACACGCACACACGTACACACGTGAGAGGCAAGGGAACTCACGTAAATCAAGCACCCCAAATGTGAGAGGCAAGGCGACTGACTTAAATTAAGCACCTCGAATGTGAGAGGCAAGGGGACTCACGTAAATCAAGCACCCCGAATGTGAGAGGTAAGGGGACTGACGTAAATCAAACACCCCGAATGTGAGAGGCAAGGGGACTCACGTAAATTAAGCACCCCAAATGTGAGAGGCAAGGGGACTCACTTAAATCAAGCACTCCGAATGTGAGAGGCTAAGGGATTCGCGTAAATCAAGCATTCCAAACATAAGAGTTAAAGTGACTAATATAGATCAACTATCTCAAAAAGAGGAATATAAGTATAGTATAAGTTTCAAAGTAATTTTAAGTAATCTTACTATTATTCTGTGGAGAAAATGTTTTTTAAAGAACAATATTTTCTGTACCGTAGGTTTTTTGTGACGTACTTTTTCAGGACAAGGATAATGAAATGATTCGAAATTTTGTATGCAAATGTCTTGATAGCCAGACCATGTTGAGCAAGGATTTTTACGTGATTCATTTATACACGCACGCGTATGAGCGCGCGTATCCCCCCTCCCCCACCTCCCCCCACACACACACTCACACACTTACACATAAGGATTAGACCTCTGCTACGTCATATCTTGCACATTTATTCACGTTATTACGTATTTTTTCAAAGGCTTTTTTCATTCTAGCCGTGATATTAGGTCCGCCATTTTGAATTTTCCAAAAGGCCAAACGGCATCGAAAAATAGACATTTCAACGAAAATTTTAAGCCCTTTTTGAACATTTTATCTCAAAAATTGAAATGGGCAGCAGGGGTGGCCTTTTTGACGGAGAATGCCCCATATATAATATATATATATATATATATATATATATATATATATATATATATGTATAAATATATATATATGGATATATATATATATATATATATATATACATACATAAAGGTACTTTATTCCTTGCGGAGTACACTGAGGACCTCCGCTCCGCTTACAAAATTTAAACATTTTATTCCTCGCATCCTATACAAAACATGAAAGAGAGAGAGAAAGATCACTCATCCATCCATACATCCACACTCATTCTTCGGACCTCCGTTTCCGCCGCATTTTCCTCTCTTCTTTCCACACTCTCATTCACACCCAACCACCCTCCTCCCTCCCTCATCTCCTCTAATCTCCTCATCCAAATCTCTCCTTCCCCGTCCTCTCTCAAAACCTCCTCCACCATCTTCAGCTATCCCTTTTCAACCCCCAATTTGTGGATTCCTCCTATACGTGCTCCCAAGTTTCCATTCCCCCTATATCCTACACTTCCTTTCCTCGTCCCCATCCGAATATCTATTTCCCATCATCCCGTCTCCCAGCCTAAACTTCGCCACTCTCTGCCATCTTTGCTCCTTCCATCCCTTCTTTAGGTACTCTGGCAGCCCCTTACCTTTCAATCTACCATACCATATGTTAAATCTAGAGCCCCTAATTTTCTCCCATCTTTCCTCCTCCTGCCACCTACTCTCTCTTGCCACTACTTCTTCCCCCCTCAGCTCTCCTCCCTCTCTCATCTTTTCTATCTCAATTAGGCTCTAGCTCTTCTCTTCATAAAAATCTCTCCTTTCCTCTTCCCATTTACCCATCACTTTTCCTACCTTCGGCCTGTCTCTCATTTCCTCCAAACACAACCTCGCCAGCTCTCCTCCCCCTCCCTCTCCCAGTTTCTTTTCATAGCTCCATGCCCTCAACCCTGCCCTCCCCCTCAACTTTTCCCTCTGCATTTCCTCCCTCACCATGTACCCCGGAGTGTACCTCCCAACCCCCACAATCCACTTCAAGAACCAGTCCTGTATCCTCTCAGCCTTCTCTCTTTCTTTCCAGCCCCATATCTCTACTCCATATCCCATTATCGTCCAAACCAATCTATCAAACAACCATATCCTTCTCGACCAATCTTTTTCAAACTTCCTCTTTCCTATCCCCCACACTTCTCTCATCACCACTGCTCCCTTGTTAACTCTCTCCTCTATATGTTCTTTCTGACCCCCATTTGCCATCATTATATAACCTAGGTATTTGTATTTTCTCACCTCTTCTATCTCTCTTCCTTTTCATTTCCATACCATCTTTTTCTGTCTCCCGCCCCCCTTTCTACACCTCATTATTTTCGTCTTCTCCACATTGATCTCTAATCCCTTCCGTTCTATATAACTTTCCAATGCCTTAATCCTTTCCATTCCTTTCATCCCTGTCTCCTCTTCTGCAACCACTGCCACATCATCTGCGTACGCTAACGAGTATACTTTCCTTTCCTTTACCCTCACTCTCCCGCCCCTCTCTCTCTCTAACTCCTCATCTAAATCCGCCAGCAACAGCCTAAACAAGCATGAGCTCAGGGGGCACCTCTGTCTTACCTCTCTCCCCGTCCAAAAGTTTTCTCCTAACTTATCTCCCATCCTCACTCTACTTATGGTCTCCTCCAGTACCTCCTCGCACCTCACTACCAAACTTTCTCTAACTCCCCTCTCCCTCATCAATGAGAATTTCCCTATCCACCGAGTCAAACGCAGCTTTCAAGTCTACAAATAGCACCACCATCTTGCCTTTTCTCACCGCCACCCTCTTGTTTATCAGATAGTTCAATACGTAGATCTGATCAATCGTGCCTACTTCTCTCCTAAACCCCGTTTGACTCGGTGAGAGTATCCCCTTCCTCTCCACCTTCTCCCTCAATCTCTCCGCAAGTACCGTTGCGTACACCTTGTATGCCGTTTGTGTTAAAGTGATCCCTCTATATTCTTCAACCCTCTCCCTCTTCTCTTTTTTCACTAACGGCACTACCACCTCCTCCCTCCACCCCTCTCCTCTCCACACTCTGTTGCATATTTTCCACAACCATTCCTTTATTTTTTTCCCCCAAATTTCCATACTTTATTTATAATACCATCCCCTCCCGCCGCTTTTCTCTCCTTCAGTTTCCTTATTGCCCTTGCTATTTCTTCCCTACTGATATCATCTTCCTCCACTCCTCTTCCCCTCACCTCCCTTCTCACTCTCCACTCCACTCCCCCCAACACTTTTCTAAAGTGTCCCTCGCATTCCCTCATTTCGATCCCTTCCGTGACTCTCTTTCTCCTCCCCCTGTTCATTATCCTCCATACATCCTCTTCCGTTTTTACACCTTCCAATTCCCTCTCCCATCTTTCTCGTTCCCTTCTTTTCCTTTCCTTACAATACTCTCTGTATCTCTTCCTTATTTCCTTATATTTCTCCCCGTTCCCTCCTCTTTTCTTCCATTTTTTAAACTCCTCTCTTACTTCTCTTTTCATACTCCTACATTCAATGTCTCACCAACCTCTCTGCACCTGTTTCTCTTCTCTCTCTACTTTTTCCAATGCTTCTTCCACTCTCTTTTTCAATTTCCTCCAACTCTCCTCAACCCCCTCCAAAACACTATCCCTCTTGCCCACGTATTCATCAAATTTCTTCCTTCCCTCTTCCGTACACACCCCTCTTCTTTCTCTTTCTTTTCTTTTCCTAATCTTTTCCTCCTCCCTTCACGTATACAGTTAATGGCTGATGATCAAACTCCACCCATTCCTCCACCTTCATTTTTATCACTTTTCCTCTAGTATTCTCATTCCCGATTACGTAGTCAATTACAGTCCCCCCTTCCCTCCAGTATACGTCCATTTTCCCTCCTCATCTCCCTTTATGCATCCGTTCAGAATTGACTATCATAACTCCTTTAAGAAACCACACAATTTCTTTCCCTCTCCATTCATCTTTCCATCTTTTGAGTTTCTCACTCTTACCCCTACTCCTCCGTCTTCCTCCTCTCCTATATCTCCCCCCTCTCTACCCGTTCTTGCATTAAAATCCCCCCCTATTAATATACTTACCCCCTCCTCTTTCTTTTTTATCCACTTTCTTAATTGCCTTGTTTTTTCCTCTAGATCCCCATTCACATATACACCCACTAGTTTCCACCATTCTCCGCCTAAGTTAACTTCACTCACCTGTAATCCCATCTCTCTCCTTTCCCTATTCTCTTTTTCTCTTTCTATCCCATTCCTTATCCCCATAAACATTCCCCCCATTGCCCTCCCTTTCTTGCTCTTCCTTCCCGCTTCTTGCACCTCCCAAACGTATCCCTTCGGTAACCATCTTTGCACCCTCTCCCATCCTTTCTTCTGTAACCATGTCTCACTCAAAAACATCACATCCCATTCCTTCAATTTCTCTCTAAAGTCCTCTTCTTTATTTTCCATGCCTGTTACATTCCAAAAACCTATTTTGTATTCCTTACCGTCCATCCTTTTTCTATTCCTCTTTCTATCATATTTTCCATTTCCCTTAATCCCATTCTTCTCCCCCTCACCTACCCCACCCCCCTACTAAAAAACCTCTTTCTCTTTTTTCTCCTTTTCCCCCCTCTCCTCCTCTCTAACATCTCTTCCCCTCAATTCCCTTAATTCATCTTTGATCTCATCCCATATCCACAATTTATCCTCGATCCACATCTTCATATATCCTACTCTTATCTTCTTTTCTTTCTTTCTATTCCTTTCTGCCTCCCTTTTTATCAGCCACTCTATCCTTCTCTCTTTTTCCGTTTAGTCCACGATCCACTCTTTCCTATTCCTCAGCTTCGTCTTTCCCTTCATCACATCAATTTTCTTCCTCACACTCGCAAATTTCACCCATACCATGACCCCTCCCCCCTTATCATTATTCCATATCCTCCTCACCCCTTCCACTCTCGCTACCGCCCTTGTTGCCTGTACTATCTTTTCTACCTCTCTTTTTAATTCCTCCTTTCCCTCTTCCTTTACTCTTATCCCCTTTATAATTATATTCCTCTTCCTCTACTCCCTTTCCCTCTTTTCCCTTTCTAGTTCTAGTCTCCTCATCCTTTCTTCCAGTTCCTTCATCTCACCCTTTCCTCTTATCTGTATCTGCTCTATCTCTTCCCCTTTATCTTTCTCCCTTCCTCCCTTCTCCTTCTCCACCCTTCCCCTACTTTTCTCTATAACCTCCACTCTTCTCTCCAAATTGTCTAGTCTTTTCCTCATTTCCTCCATCCATTCTCTCATCTCTTCCCTGCCTTTCTTCAATTCTCTCAATTCGTTTTTCATTTCCTTAAAACCTTCCCTTACTTCCCTTAATATCTTCCTTAGCCCTCCTTCTTCTTGTCTTACTGGCAATCTCTTTATCTTATTGTTTCTTTTAAAGATTTCTCCCACCTCTACTCTAGTCTACTCCCCTTGTTCACCCTTCCTTTTCTCTCCTCTTTTGAGCAATTCTAGCAGCGACGCACTATTTGATCTACAGGGTGAGTCAATTTAATCTATGGACCCGAATATCTTCCAAATAACGGTATGTACAAAAAAATGGTTTAGATGAAAGTTGACCAGGACGGAGGGGGTCATTCAATTGTACAATTGGTTTTGACCTTGAGGTTAATTTTGAAGATTATTTCAAGGTCACGATGGTTTTTTTAAATGGGACACCCTATTTTTGACTGCGGATTTCGAAAAAGCGGAAAATTTTACATCAAACTTGTCTTATGAAAAAATTATTTTTGCGACCTTGGAAAGGTGAAAAATGAAGGTGAAATGCCTGAAAAACGATCTGGTGTACTTTTTCTGAAATGACGTGGTTTTCTGGGTAACACAAATGTGCATAATGCTTAAACATTACTACTTGCAACTTTCGGCCGGATTTTTCGACGCACGCCTATTGCTCCTCTCCCACCGCTCGCGCCTTAGCAACGGCGCCGCCGGACGGCGTAACGCACGGTCCTGAGACGATGTATCGCGCTCCTTAGTTACGCCGTCCGGCGGCGCCGTTGCTAAGGCGCAAGCGGTGGGAGGGGAGCAATAGGCGTGCGTCGAAAAATCCGGCCGAAAGTTGCAAGTAGCTGACAGTACTGCGATACCTAATGCTAATAATCAACGATTAAAAAAAACTAAACAATTACGTTTGATTTAAGATTTATAATTATTGTTATAATAGAGTTTTATTCCTTTTCTTTCTTACTCACTTCTGCATAATTGAAAAATTTACTATTTAAAGTTGCTTAAATTAAAAAATTCCAAACAGGGTATGTAGGTAATTACATACAGGGTATGTAGGTAATTACATTCACAAGTTACCTTTCCAGAATGGCTGATTATAGTCCTACTGAGATTGTTGATATTATATTAGTTTTAGGGGAGTGTCATAGCAATTACAATGCAGCATCAAGGCTTATGCTCAACGTTTTCCTGAAAGGCGACATCCAACTGATATGACAATACTGACAATAGTTTAGTCCAAAGAGCTCGCAATGGACATCTTGTTCGTCAACGTCAACATCATGAATATGAGGAAAATGATGCGCGAACTGTAACTATTTTAGCAATACTTCACCTTAATCCTCATGTTAGTACTCGCCAGATTGAAAGGGAAATAGGTATAGCACAAAGAACTGTTGTTAGAATTTTAAAAGCTCTAAATTATCACCCTTTCCACATCACTCTTACGCAGGCTTTACAGCCTAATCATCATCTGATGCGTATTGCTTTTTGCCAGTGGGCTTTACAAATGTTACACGATGATCCAAATTTTTTTAGGTATGTGCTTTTCTCAGATGAGGCTAAATTTTATAGTGACGGACAACTTAATAGACACAACTGCCATTATTGGTCAGATGTTAATCCCCACTGGTATAGGCCAATAGATCATCAAAATCGATGGAGTATTATGGTGTGGTGCGGCATTGTAAATGGTTATTTGATTGGACCTTATTTTTTTGAAGAGAACGTTGATAGACACAGTTACTTATCGTTGCTAAGAGATCACTTACCAGGCTTATTAGAAGATGTTGACTTAGCAACAAGAGCAAGAATGTGGCTTCAACAAGATGGTGCTGCACCGCATTATGCACTCATTGTACGTGCCTTTTTAAATGCCAGTTACAATGACAGATGGATTGGACGAAGGGGTCCAGTTGAATGACCTCCTTGCTCACCAGATTTGACGTCGCCTGATTTCTTTTTATGGGGATACTTGAAAAATGTTGTTTTTGCTGAACGACCAACCACAAGAGATGATTTTATGGACCGCATTCGTAGAGCTTGTGCAGCCATTCCTAGAGCTACCCTGCTTAGAACTGTGGATAGTTTTCAAAACAGATTGCAGTTATGCCTCGAAGCCAACGGAGGTAATTTTGAACAATTACTCCGTGGGTAATTCATTTAAATTACAGTGTCAGTGAGAGGCGAGGGGACTTACGATAATCAAGCACCCCGACGTGAGAGGCAAGGGGACTCACGATAATCAAGCACCCTAAAGGAAACAGAACATACTACGTCCACGTCGTTGTTTCCGGGTAACGCTAAAAGTAAGATGAAAGTGATTTTGACCTTGATATGACCTTGATATGACCTTCAAAAGGTCAGGTCAAAAAACTAAAAAATCCCTATGCTGATATAAAAAGTGCCATTGTTTAAGAGCCCATTATCAAGAAACAGGTTCTGCGGTCAAAAATAGGATTTACTAATCAAAAAATGCGTTATGAGCCTCAAACAACCTTGAAAATTGACCTCAAGGTCAAGCTAGTCAAAGTGATTAACACTTTTACAATTCATTGACTTTGTTTAAGCATTATGCACATTTGTGTTACCCAGAAAACCACGTCATTTCAGAAAAAGTACACCAGATCGTTTTTCAGGCATTTCACCTTCATTTTGACTTTCCAAGGTCGCAAAAACAATTTTTTCATGAGACAAGTTTGATGTAAAATTTTCCGCTCTTTCGAAATCCGCAGTCAAAAATAGGGTGTCCCATTTAAAAAAACCATCGTGACCTTGAAATAACCTTCAAAATTGACCTCAAGGTCAAAACCAATGGTACAATTGAATGACCCCCTCTGTCCTGGTCAACTTTTATCTAAACCATTTTTTTGTAGATACCGTTATTTGGAAGACATTCGAGTCCATAGATTAAAATGACTCACCCTGTATACCTCATTAGACTTTCTGCCTTGCTCGGCCTTCCCACTCTTCTCTTTTCCTCACCATTCCCTTCTACTTCCTTTTCCCTCTTCCTTCCTCCCTCCTTTCCTTCCTCCATCTCGTCTTTCTTCTAACCTGCCGACTTTCCCTATTCAGAAAGTTTATTTACCTGCAGTCGGGTTATTTTTTTTTTTGTAATATTTATGTAAATAAAACGTATGACTCTTTATATACTTGAAATGATCACACTTTTCAATCTAAGAAAACAATTTAATTAAGTTCAATAATATTTTTTAGCTTATTTGTGAAATCATTATATAAATGTAAAAAATGTGAAAAAATAAAATTATATACTAAGTTAATATGTTGGTTACTCAAGAGTTACTCCAATTCAAAATTTCCCGCAACTGCATTTACTCTCTCCTGTTATGCTTCTCACTTCTACCGACCGATGTCGCTACCCTCCCTCTTTTCTGCTTCCTCTCTGCTCTCTATACCTGCTCTCCCGTCTAACCTCCGAATCCCGTCCCAACCCTACTATCACTCCTGTCTCACTATTCCCTTACCCCTGCCCTATCCCTTATTCTCCCAACTCCACCTGCTACTCCTCTGTCCCCTTACTCCCTCGCGCTCCAATCCTGCCCTCCTTCTTCTCAGAAAACACAATCTCACCAAACACACCTTACAAGCACACGTTTATCACTCTCGTTACCGGAAACGGAAGTCACCTATTTGGATATTAATATAAAACGTATTAATTTAATTAAATAATTCAACACAAACGTTTCGACTTTACGGAAACTTCTTCACTGTGTAACAATTTTTTACATTAACGACGCAATATGTACAGCAGTACTTATTTAAAACAAGATTCAAACGCAAACAACTTTCGAGACAGCATGAGAGAAAACATTATTTATGAGCGTTAAAGAACCGTTTTCAATAAATAGAAATTTTCCGTGTAAATAATTAGATTTACAATTCGTCGTTAGAGTCATTCATGTTATACAACATATTCAACCCTGGTCATTTATAACTTATACAACGTAGAGATTTTTATTGATCAGCCTGACAAGGGAGACTAATTACTTTTGATGCAGCGGAGCAAGCATGACCTATGTTTAAAGCGAATATTCTGCTAAGTATTTACAATAATACTTCTATCTTTCTAAACATCGACAAATTTGTTAAATATAATACTGTAACAGTTGTCTAAAAGTTCAATATCCGTTTCTTTATTTAGTCCATTTTTTGTTTATTATTATAATATATATCATTTTAGAAATCAATTTTTTATAATAATTCAGTTTAAAATCAAGGATTTTGACATTCTCCTAATCCAAAGAATGATTCTGTTGTAATCTGTGTTTAATAATAACGGATACCTTAGATGTTTCAAGTTTTATATTGTTTATATGTTCTTTAATTCTTGTTCAAGTTTCTTTTTGTTTGGCTTACATACAAGGCATTACAATCCTTACAATTCAGTTTGTAAACAACGTTGTTACACTCTGTTTTAATGTTCTTGTCCTTATGTACTTTAACAAACCTGTTAAGCTTATTTAAGCATCTAAACCCTAACATAACTTCATTTTTTGTTTAGAAACGCAGATATTCTTTTCGACATGTCTTTAATATATAGAAAGAGCAAAAACTTTTTCCTTTCCTTGAACGTATTAGATTCGTCGATAAAATCATGAAATCTGTTATTCAGTTTAATATTAATTAATTTTTTAATTCTAGTGTTGATTTTATTAAAAATTAACTGCAATAAGTAGCCATTATCAATTAAGATATTTATACAAAATTCTCAATTTTCTCACGGTATTCGGAATGTAATAGTAAAATTGCCCAACCCACCATACTGTAAATAGTTCTTATTTTTTAACATATCGGTTAGTGTAAGTAGTATAATAAATATCTTCCTGAGAAGTTCTTTATGGAACCAGTTAATATATAAGGTATTGTTCACGATTCTGATTAAAGTGTCTAAAAAATTAAGGATAATTAAAAATCAACACTTCTTTTCAAGTTCGAGTGTGTATTGCAACCGATTGTGATATCCGTTAAATTCATTTAAAATATTTTCTATTGCTTCAGCAGGTGCCGCTAAAGCAATATCGTCTACATAATGTACGTAAAACGATAAATCAATCTTTATGTTATTCAAAAACTTTAGACTCTAAATCTTGCATCACTAATGATAGCGGTGAGCCCATGGAAATCCCCTAAGTTTGTTTGTAGATATTATTAAAAATAAAATATGTTAATGTTAAAACAAATTGCACCGCTGCAATAAACTCATCTGTCGGAATGTTGGTCTTTTTTACGATGAATTAACATCTAGACACAATGTCATCAATTGCAAGATTTAAAGGCACGTTGGTAAACAAAGATGTTACATCGAGCGATGACAAAACCTCAGAGCCGTGTATGCTTTTGTTCGTTAACAATTTACAGAGTTCAAAACTATTATTGACATGACCCAACGCCCGTGAAATGCTGTCCGATATTATGTTTTGTAGTAAAGCTGCCAATGGATAAAAAACTGTTCCTATTAAAAACACGATAATTCTTAAAGAAGTGTTAGGTTTATGTACCTTTGGAAGTCCACAAGCTTTTAGTAGCAAACAATCTTCCATAAAGAGTACAATTTCTGTTTGGAAATATATCCCTTAGAATGCCATGTTTTAACCAGATTGTTTACGGTTTCTTCTAATTTAAGTGCTGGGTTTCTTTTTTTCCAAGGAATACGTATCTTTATCCTTTAGTAGGCTCTGCATTTTATGTAAATAATCCTCCTCATCCATTGCAACCACTACATTTTTCTTGTCCACACGCGTGTTTATTATGTTGTCATTCTGTTTTAAAAATTGAGGTGTGTATTTAAACATGGAGATCAGTTTCTTGTCTATATGGTTATTGTTTACTCGAGCATCCAAGAACCGCTACAATTGTAGGACTGTAATATTTCGAATATCGGCTTTGAGTTGTGCGTTAAATTTAATGGTATTGCCTTCAATATCTTTTATATATTAAAGACATTTCAGAAAAAATATCTGCGTCCCTAAATAAAAATGAAGTTATGTTGGGTTTTAGATGCTTAAATAAGCTTGAGGTTTGTTAAAATACACAAAAACAAGAATATTGAAACAAAGTGTAACAATTAACGTTGTCTGCAAACTGAATTTAAGGATTGTAATGCCTTGTATGTAAGCTAAACAAAAAGAAATAATAATTAAAGAACATATAAACAAAATAAAACTTGAAACATCTAAGGTATCCGTTATTAGTGAACATAGATTACAACAAAATCATTCTTTTGATTGGGAAAATATCAAGACCTTTGATTTTAAACTTAATTATTATAAAAGATTGATTTCTAAAATAATATATATTAATAAACAAAAAAATGGGCCAAATAAAAAAACGGATACTAAGCTTTTAGATAACTGTTACAGTTATACATTTAACAGACTTGTCGATGTTTAGAAAGGCAGAAATAGAAAATATTATTGTAAATATTGGGAGTATAAATTAGTTCGGTCAGTTTTCAAAAGATGGCTCTGGCTGTTATAAATGTGTCATAGTGATAGCTGATTCCGGTGATTTTAAAGAGGTTAGACATCTGTCAATAATATTCAGTACAAATCGCTTTAAGTTCATACAAAACCCCTGTTTTTTATTGTGTTGAATATGTCAACTTTTGTAGTAACTAAGCAGCATTTGCGGGAGGTTATAGTTTTCTGTTTTAATTGGAAGAAAAGCGCAGCTGAAGCGCATCAAATGCTGGTAGAAGTTTATGGTGATAATGCTCCAACTGATAAATCATGTAGGGAATGGTTTCGACGTTTCAAGAATGGTGATTTCACCATTGAAGACAAGCTTCGCTCTAAACAGAAAAAAGAAAAGAAAAAAATTCGAAGACAAAGAATTGGAGGCATTACTCAATGAAGATGTCATGATTCTGCAAGCTCTTCTTGCGTTTGACTCCGAGTCAAACGCAAGAAGAGCTTGCAGAATCATTGGAAGTTACGCAACCAACAGTTTCCGTACGATTAAAACCCATGAGAATGATTCTCAACCAAAGCAATTGGGTGCCTCATGAATTGAAACATGAAGAGAAACATTAAAAGGCGATTTTTCACTTGCGAGCAGCTGATTCAAAGGCAACATAGAAAGAGTTTTTTACATCGGGTTGTGACGGGGGATAAGAAATGGATATTCTACGATAACCCCAAAAAGAAAAAATACTACGTTAGATGCAGTCAATCGTTGCCATCATCCCGTAGGGGTCTGGAGTCGTTTCGGGGCCTCCCGAGGCTGCGGATCGACTCTAGATACAGGAATTGGCGTTCCTGCGGTTTCCCGACCTCGCTAGGGGTCTGCGGTCTCTCATAGGCCGTAGATGCAGGGATCTCAGCGACCCTGGCGCCCGAGCTGACACACCGTAATCCATCACGTGCTGAAATTACGTGCGGGATGGACCGGAGACCTTGGCTTCACCGCCCGGGTCGCGAGGAGTCAACCTCTATAAAAAATCAAGGAGGCGGCGTCTGAGTGTCGCGTTTCGCGCCTCAGACGCCTTGGTGGTGCGTGAATTGTTCAGTGTTCGTCGCGGGGGGGATCGGGTCGTCTTCTCCCTGCCGAATCCTGGGGCGATCTCCTGGTCGGTGACTGAATCCCGCGTGTTGACCCGCTGGCTGTCAATGGCCCCGGCTAGCCCGGGTACATCGACACCGGGCCTTCGGGCCTAGGAGCAACCCGTATTCCGGCACGGCTGGCGTTTCTCCTCGGGGATGTTCCTCGTTAACGCGGGGGCATCGTCGTGGGGGGCGCTGGTTCTCGCTGAGGCCGCTGATCGGGGGATCGTTCTGGGTGCTGGCTGGGGGCGGGGGTCCTGGTTGCCCGCCGCAGTCCATTGTCTGGCGCGCGTCGATCGTGGGTTATCCCGGGTGTGCGCTTAACTGCGTGCACTCGGTTTTCGTTTTGTGTTCTTCCCTGGTCGGCGCGTGTGATGTTTGTGTTGTCCATTAGGTCCGCCTCGGATCGGTGGTCCCCAAACGCCGACCCGTAGTACCCCTCAGGGCGAGGGTGGGGTTCCCCTCGCGAAACAATACCCCAATTATGAACTACATGGACAAAGATATCGGTAACTTACCGCGCAGGGGGGTCGGATACCCCAGGGCCGGCAAAGGGAGACTAGTGTCCCGGGTGCCCCCTTGTCGATATCAACCGACGGGCTGTCGCGCGGGGTGCCCACAGGCCCCGCCGACGAACGGGATACTGTGGAAGAGAATGTTCATGAATGTCTTGGTGCGTCGCGGGAGTCGCGCAGGAGGACGCTCTTGCATATGCGGGAGCGCCTCGGGCCCGAGGCCCGCGACGCAATCGATCGGTTCCTCGCCCTCGAGTAGCTCGAAGGAGAGCTGTCCGAGGAAGAGGACTCCGACTGGGAGGGAGGGGAGTACACGGGGGGGTCCTCTTCCTCCTCAGTAAGTTAAAGGGGAGGGCTACGCCTCCCCTAGTGATTTGACACCGGGCGAGAGGGCTCGTTGGGTCGGAGTCCTGGCCAAGTCCGCGGGAGAGGACTCGATCCTGCTGGCCAACGGTCGTCGCAAAACGGGCGGCGGTCGACAAGACAGCAGTGCAATCGGGTCCGAAGGAACCCGATTTTTTAAGACGGTGGCATTCGCGCCACCGCCACCTAGGAAGGAGGGATCAACGCCGATCCGCGTCCGTGGGGGAGGCTCGAGCGGGGAGGACCTCGCTGACCCGCCTCGTAGGAGGCGGCAGAGGCTCTCTCAGCTCAGGGCTGAGCCCACGGACGTGAATCGGCGAGAGGAGGAAGAGGGAGCGATGGCCGGGAACCTGGAGCCGGTTATCGATTTGGACGAGTCGGAGGGCCGTGTCCGGATCCCGGATGTCCCGGGGGACGGATCCGACTTTCCGACTCAAGTTAGAAGTAGGCGCGCCCGTGGCCGACCCCGTTTGGACGGGAGTGGACCCTTCAGGTCCCCCTCCCCACTGTCCGACGGGGCGGCCGCGGAAGACCGGCTCTACGGGGTTCCTTTGGAACAATTTCGGGCCTGCCGACTCCGAGCTAACGTTATACACGTAGCTCGGAG
Source organism: Solenopsis invicta (assembly GCF_016802725.1). Classification (NCBI taxonomy): domain Eukaryota; kingdom Metazoa; phylum Arthropoda; class Insecta; order Hymenoptera; family Formicidae; genus Solenopsis; species Solenopsis invicta. The sequence continues at coordinate 11,719,161 of NC_052669.1, read as the reverse complement.
TCGGAGGAGGAGGGAACGGGGGTGAGCGATACGAGGCCTCGGCAGCGTATCAGGATCCCCCCCGACCCTGTTTACGCCAGATCAGCGGCGACCGCCAGCTGGGAGTAATCTCCCGGAGCACGACCACGGACCTGGCTGGTCTGGCCAATGGTTGGCTCCGGGAGGTCGAAGGCGCACGAAACAAGGCCTCCACAGGTTGCCCACTGTCGGGCAACCTGTCGGGGTGAATTAAATTAAATACCCATCTCGCCCGGGAGGCGCTCATGACGCTGGCGTACCACGCCATGGGCCGTTTCGGGCGAGATGACGGACAGGAGGAAACGGCGACCGCGGCCCGGGAGGAGGAGGTTCGCTCCCTCCGGGCCGAGGTCGCCGAATTAAGGGGGCAACTGGGCGTGGCAAAACGCGCCCTCATGCTCCAGAGTGGGCCCTCCTCAACCGCTGCTGTCCCGCAACCGACGAGAAGGAGAAGGTCTCCTTCCCCTCCGCCGCCCCCGTCGGTCGCCTCTGCCCCCGGTTCTTCTCCTTTCGAGGAGCGAGTGCTGGGGACGTTGGAGCGGCTGACGGCGACGGTGGAGGGCCTGGAGAGGCGCCTGGCGCGGGTGGAGACGGGGGCTGTTCCGGCCGCCGTCCCCACCGACGCCAGGGGCAAGAAGAAGAAGGGAAGGGGGAAAGGGGAGTGCGGGAGCTCCGCGGGAGGAGTCTCCCGCGCCCCCCGCCGTGCCGGCGGCAACGCCCGGCCCCGATACGCCTGCGAGCGATCGGAGCTGGGTCGAGGTCGTCGGCACTCGGAAAAGGAGGAGAGTGGATAAGGGGGGCAGAAGAGCGCCCCCCATCCGCCCCACGGGGGATGGCGGTTGGGGGGTGTTCCCCCCAGAATTTGAACGTGCTATGGCTCGACCATCGGGGGCAGCGGCGTCTGCCGCCCCTCGGTGGCTGAGCCAGAAAAGAAAAAGGGGGAAGGAAAAAAGAAGAAGGGTGGAGGTCCGCCGCGAAGCAAAACGCTCGCGGCAAAAAAGATCGGGAGGCGCGTCCCCAAGTCATCGGCGGTGATGATTACGGTGACTGGGGATGACGCCTCCTACGCAGGTGTGATGCGGCCATTGTCCTAGGGGACATCCCGCCGCAGGGGGGCAATGGGCTGCGAGTTCGCCGAGCCCAGACCGGGGGTCTCCTCCTGAAGATCCCCGGTGAAGACAGTAGGCCAGCCGCGGAAAGGCTGGCCTCAGAGATGCGTCGCGTCGCGGGTGGCCCGGATATGCGGATCTCTTGCCCTCTGCGGAGGGTGGGGATCCGCATATCCGGGTTCGACGAGTCGGTGACTCCGGAGGAGGTGGCCACGGCGGTCGCCGACTACGGGTCATGCTTCGTGGCGGACCTCAGGGTGGGTTGGGTGACGCGCGGTCGGCGGGGGCTGGGCTCTGTCATAGTACAGTGCCCGGTCGCCGCCGCCGCGAAGATCGCCCGAGCGGGTAGTTTGGCCCTGGGCTGGGTGGCGGCTCGAGTGGAGGTGCTAAAGGCACCCCCACAGCGATGTTTCCGGTGCCTGGCCCAGAGACATACGCAGCACCGGTGTCCTGACGATGTGGACAAGGCCCGGTGCTGCTTCAATTGCGGAGGGGAGGGGCACACCCAGGCAGAGTGCGCGAATAGGCTATTCTGCCCGGAGTGTGCCTCCAAAGGTAAGGCGCACAATCACCGCCCCGGCGGTAAGAAGTGCACCCGGGTTCCCCCGGCTGCTCGACCGGGGAAGAAGGCTCCCCCCCCTCCACGGCGGGAGGAGGGCGGAGACTCTGAAGAAGATCGGCCGCTGACCCCTCCGCCTTCCGCCCGGCCCGGCGCTCATGCCGTGGATGGTGGTGTGTCCGAGGGGACAGTAGCCGATATCGACATGGAGAAGACTTCTCCCGTGGCGGAGGCCTCTGTCGGTGAGGCCTTCATCACGGGGGTAATAGAGATATTGTCGGAGTGGTCCGGAGCATCTGTGCTTCGGACGAGTCCGCCGACTAAAAAGAGGTGCGAGGCACTCGACAGTCCGAGTGCCGCACACCTCCCCCAGGCGAAGGTGGTGCTCGAGCCCCTCCCTCTCCCGCAACGGGAGAAGCGAGTGGGACGAGACTCGAGCACCCCTCAAGAAGGCGTCGAGACCCCAAGCGGAGAAGGCGTTGACGCCTTCTCCCCCGGGGTCGCCTATCCTCAGAGGAGATAGGGCCGCGGAGTGACTCCCCTGGAGGGGGGGGGGTCATTACGTGACCCTGGGCCTCGTTTCCGACTGCCCCTGCGCTCGGGGATGCCCAGGAGACGAGGACCCTGACTGTTGGGCCGCCCGATGAGTAGGGGTCTCCGCTCATCCGGTGAGCCGGCCACACGAGGATAGGAGGTAAGCCCGGTCGGTTCCTAGGGACCACTGGACCTTGGGTAGGGGGTTGGCACGGAACGGGTAAGTTCGGCGCTCGCCTCCTGCCCTAAAGGAGCGCGGGGGGGCGTGCGGTGTTTTTCACGGCGCTACCCCGGGGTGGACAAGGCGGCAGCTGATGTATCTCGGCTGCCGCCCTGGCACGTCCTCTCCCAACCTGACAAACTGGCGCGTCGGGAGGCTCACGCTCCGACTCCGGGGAAAGGCTACTGTGAAATAGCGTATTGCTGGCCGGGGCCTTCCCTCAATATGGGGCGAGGTGGCTCGGTGAGGTTTTTAGTTGGTAGGCGGGTTAGGACGAGCCTGGTCGCTGAAATTACGTGGCCGGGTTAGCACCGTCTCGACTCGAGTCCAACACTACCATGGTTTAGCCAACCTGGTGTGCCATGAGCATTTCCCTCATCGTATAAAAAAAAAAAAAATCGTTGCCATCAACCTCAACATCAACACCAAAGCCGAATATTCATGGTGCGAAAGTGATACTGTGTATCTGGTGGGACCAAAAAGGTGTTGTATAATACAAATTGCTACAACCTGGCGAATCCATTACGGATGATCGGTATAAACTACAATTGATTCGTTTGAGCCGCGCATTACGAGAAAAACAGCCGGAATACGAGGAACGACATGACAAAGTTATTCTGTTACATGATAACGCTCGGCCTCATGTCGCAAAAGTCGTCAAAACTTATTTGGAAATGCTCAAGTGGGATATTTTACCGCACCCGCTGTATTCACCGGGCATCGCTCCATCTGATTACTGATTATTCCGACGGATGCAGCATGATTTGGCAAGACACCGGTTCACTTCTTTTGCAGAAATCGAAAATTGGCTCCTAACTTGGATCGCTTCAAAAAACAAAACATTTTTTCGAGATGGAATTCAAAAATTGCCTGAGAGGTAGGACAAAGTAGTAGCCAGTAATGGACAATACTTTGATTAATCTGTTCATTCAATTTGTTCTGAAATAAATGCATTTTTGACCACAAAAAAACGGACCGAATTAATTTATACTCCTAATACTAGCAGAATATCCGCCTTAAACGTCATGCTCGCTCCGTAGCATCAAAAATCAATCTCTCTTGTCACGCCGATTAGTAAAGATTTCTATGTTGTATAAGTTATAAGTGATCAGCGTTGAATATGTTGTATAACAACTCTAACTATAAATTGTATAGCTATTTATTTGCTGGAATACTTTTATATATACAAAGTTTTTTGGATTGGGAGAAAGGTCAGAAGAGTACCTGTTAAGCCCAATACTCTTCAATGTAGTAACAGCGGATGTGGAGGAGAAAATGAGAAAGAAAAGCTGGAAAGGAGTAAAGCTGAGAGGGAAATGAGATTTGGAAAAAGAGGGGGGAGAAAAAAAAAGATAAGATGGATATGAGAGAGAAGTAGAAGATATAAAGCATTTCAAATATTTGGGGTATATATTTTAGAGAAATAGCGGGCAGGGAAAACAGGTTAGAAATAGGATGAAGAGAGGAATAGCGGTAATTGGGCAAGAATGGGGAATTGGGAAAAGAAAGTTCGGGAAAGATTAGGGGAAGAGAGTTTAGCTGTTTGATACATTGGTGTAGACGGTGATGGCGTACGGGGTGGAAATATGGAGCTCAAGGAACAAATAAAAAGAATACAGGAAAAATACCTAAGATGGCAGCTGGGACTAAATTGGAGAACACCAAGGTATTTGGTAAGAAAAGAGCTACAGCGGGAAAAGTTGAGAACAAGGGCAAGTAAAGGAGAATGGAAGTTTGAGGAGAGGCTGGCGGAAGGCAAGGAAAGCGAATTAGCAAGAAGATGCTGGGAAAAAATGAGGAAAAGGGTAAAGAGAGGAGGAAAGCTATGGCGTGAGAAAAGAAAAGATGAGTTTTTTTAGGAAAGAGGGAGGGGGATTATAGAGGTGAAGAAGAAAAGAGGAGGAAAAGTTCGAGAAGATAGAAAAGGATAAAGAGAAGCAGAACGAGAGATGGAATAGAATTGTGGGATCAAGATGCAATAGATGGTAAAGGAGAATGAAGGAAAAAAGGGTACCGGAGGGGAGGAAGGGGTAAACAGAGAGTACATGAAGAATAGCAAAATATAGGATGAGAAAGAGAGTAAGGGAAGAGATATACTGGGGAAAGAAAGAAGATAGAGTGTATAAGATGTGTGGAAGAGAAGAGGAGACGTGGGAGCATGTGTGGGAAGAATGTGGAAACTAGGGAGCAAGGGGGGCATGGGAGGAACAAGTGGAGAAGGTAATGGGAGAGAAAGAGGAAGGGGAAAAATGGTTGAAGAAACTGAAGAGATTTAGGGAAGGCAGTGGAATGAGGAAAGAGGAAATTGGGAAGAAGGGTAAGAAGAGAGGGTGAGAAGAAGAAAGAGTGTGTGTGCGTGGGTGTGTGTATGGGTGAGTGTGTAAAGAAGTGAGAGAAAGAGAGAGAGAGGGAGTGGAAAAGAGAGTACTGTCTTAGAGGGAAGAGAGTTAGAAAAGAAATAAAAAAGTAAAAGATAATATAATCGCGGAAGAATGTTGAAATAAAAGCTTACGACAAAAAGTCCCGTATGTGTGTACAGAGCGTGCGATAGATTAAGTTAGGCTAACAAGGGGAGGACCAGGTGAGAGACCCTGGAATTTTGATCCCAATTATTTTAGTTATTTTGGAGACGAAAAAAAAGTTTACGTCTCCCGGCGTTTCATCGAATAAGCATTAGTTTCGAAATAATAAATTTGTGAAAATTGGCCATACCGCGGCGCGCTATATGCGCCTTCCCGGTAACTGTTCTCGCAACCAGTGCAGTCGGCTCCGTGCGTTAGATGCTTGCTTCACAATCGTTAAGATCCGGGTTCGCTCCTAGATGTGTGCAATATTTTTTTTAAATAAATGTATTTATTTATCTTGATGATATTAATATAGTATGCAAATTTCTAAAATAGAAAATTTAATTTAATATCATCTTCTAAACTTCAATTTAAATTTAATTTGAAGGAAATTTGAATTCAAGTAATATTTGAAATAATAAATAGGTAATAATAATAATAATAATATATAAGTTATTTGAAATGGATAACATATAAAGGCAACGTATCTAAATTTTCAAATTGTTTAAATTTAACACTGGTAAAAGAAGCGGATATAAAATGGTAAATAAACGAGAGGTTTTTAATCCCCTTGCAGGTATGTAGTCATTTGCATTCACATTCACAATCAGATGTTTGTTTATTATTCTTCTTTTACGATTAATTATTTGAAAAACTAGAATTTTAAAATACTGTTAATATTATTTCCAATTAAATTTTAAATTAAACAATTTGAAAATTTAGATACGTTGCCTTTATATGTTATCCATTTCAAGTAACTTATATATTATTATTATTATTATTATTACCTATTTATTATTTCAAATATTATTGCTTGAATTCAAATTCCCTTCAAATTAAATTTAAATTGAAGTTTAGAAAATGATATTAAATTAAATTTTCTATTTTAGAAATTTGCATACTATATTAATATCATCAAGATAAATAAATACATTTATTAAAAAAAAAGAAAAAATATTGTACACATCTGGGAGCGAACCCGGATCTTACGATTGGGAAGCAAGCACCTAACGCACGGACCCGACTGCACTGGTTGCGAGAACACTTACCGAGAAGGCTCATATAGCGCACCGCGGTATGGCCAATTTTAACAAATTTATTATTTCGAAACTAAAGCCTATTCGATAAAACGCCGAGAGACGTAAACTTTTTTTTGTCTCCAGAATAACTAAAAAAATTGGGATCAAAATCCCAGGGTCTCTCACCTGGTCTTTCCGTTGTAAGTTAGATATAAATGTAGTAAGTAAGATTAGAGTTAAAGTTGTTGTACAGAAAAAAAAATTTGTAAGCCTGAGGGGATCGAATAAATTAGTTATCATAATACCATAATTTTTTCTCTCATGCCGTCTCAAGTTATTTGCGTTCAAACTTTGTTTTAAATGAGTACCGCTGTACATATTGCTTCATTAATGTAAGAAGATTATTACACACTGAAGAAGACTCTGTAGAGTCGAAACGTTTGTGTTGAATTATTTAAATTAAATTAATACGTTTTATATTAACATCCAAATTTTTGTTAGTTTTATTGGCCTTCCTTAATAATTTTTAAATTCATACAAGCTGTTTAAATTTTTGGTTTTAAACATAAAATTTACCAGAAAACAAAAAACAGGCAATCCAAGTGGCGAGACAACGAGCCCATGTCGGTGTAAAGATAAAAAGAGATAATGTGGAAAAAGTTAGTACATTAAATTAAGAGCTCTCCCCACCACGTTTATCTTGCTGTATCACGTTATTAAAATATTAATTAAATTATTAAAATATCAACATTATTATGTATTTCTCCAAGATTTTATTGTTAAATCAATTTGTATACTGAAGAGGATTCCGTAAAATCAAAAGTCGTACACCACTTATTGTTAAAGATTAAAGATACATCACTTTGGTAACACCTAATTGTTTGCTCGTTTTATTCGGCTTTTTTATCTATCGTTTATTAAATTATATTATTTTTTTATTCACACAAGCTATTATGTTGTTAAATTTATTTATTACTTAAATTTTGTTTACTATTTATTATTTTAAAAATGACAATGCCAATAACTTTTATGTTAAAAGATATATATAAAAAATCATATTCTTATACTTTTTAAAGAATCTCTTTCATTATAAAAAATATAAAAACTGCTATATAAGTAGCTATTATGCGAAACATACCTGAATAGTAAAATTTTTCGTAACTAATATGTCACTGAGTGTAATTTCTCCTAATGCAAGTCCACGATCATGCAAATCTCTTGATAATCTCAATAACTGATATATTATAAACAATGGTTTCCCATGGCTTGTGGTAAGAGCAGCAGGACTGTACATTACGCATCTAAAATTAACGTCTATAAGTAATAAATATTCTTGCAAATATAGTTATATAATATTCTTTGCAAATATAGTTATACTGAAAATATAAAAACAAATACAAAGTGTTTGGCAATAGATAAAAGAACATTTAAACTGACTTTATAATAAAGTAAGACAAATAATAAAGTAAGACAAAAATAAAAAATAACCAAATTGTAATTAAAACTTTATTTTTAATTATAAATGTTTACACATGTAATGTTTAGACATTTTTTATGTAAATATTTAAATATTTAAAATTACAAAATTAAGAGTAAAAAGCAGTGTAAGCTTTGTTAAAATAATTAAATATAATGTCTAAATAGTCACCTGTTTTAAGTATCTTCTTAATATTTAAACATTTATAATTAAAAAACAGTTTTAATCACAATAGTGTTATTCTTGATTTTCGTTTTAATTTATCATTTATTATAGAATCCCAGATAGTCAAATATCAAATTTGCTATCGTATTGCCAACAATCGTTTGTTGAGCCAACAACTAATTTTGATAAACTCGAAACAAGTTGAGATAGCATTATGTCTATCGTGTTGCGCTTAAGTAAATTTCAATTTTAGCAACGGCAAATAAATGACAACATATCAGTATCAATTTGTTACTAACAAAGAGGTTACTTATGTATGACAGTACCTTAACAACAATTTGTGTTGTCATCCGCTATTACTAGCATATTAGTTGCAAATTGAAGGCAACTAGTCATTAGTACACCATTCTTAACTAACAGCATATTAATAATAACATAATAACTAAATAATAGATACTGCGTAATACTGATAAAATGCAAACAAAACGTGCTGTATCAACCTCTTACTGCCCAATATAATATGTACGAGGTGTGTTCAAAAAGTATCGCGAATTTTGTGTTTTTTCAAAAATTATTTATTTATTCATGAATATCTATTTTGTCCCCTTCAAAGTAATCCCCATGAGATATTATACACTTGTGCCAACGGTTTTTCCAATCTTCGAAGCACTTCAAAAAATCATTTTTTTTTTATCTTGTTCAGCTCCTCCTTCGATGCCGTCTTTATCTCGTCAAGCGTAGCGTAACGTCGTCCTTTCATGGGCCTCTTCAGTTTAGGGAACAAGAAAAAGTCACAGGGGGCCAGATCTGGGGAATACGGTGGCTGCGGCATCATTAGTGTGTTGTTTTTGGCCAAAAAGTCGCGCACAAGCAACGATGTGTGAGCAGGGGCGTTATCGTGGTGCAAAAGCCAATTTTTGTTCTTCCACAAATCCGGGCGTTTCTGGCGGATTGCTTCGCGCAAATTGCGCATAACTTGCAGGTAATATTCCTTATTGACCGTTCTACCCTGTGGCAAGAACTCATGATGCACCACGCCCCTGCAATCGAAGAAAACTGTCAGCAAAACTTTCACATTCGACCGAACTTGGCGCGCTTTTTTCGGTCTTGGTTCGTGCGGCAGCTTCCATTGAGATGATTGAGCTTTGGTTTCCACGTCATAACCATAAACCCACGATTCGTCACCAGTTATGACCCTCTGGAGCAAATTTGGGTCGTCGCGGACAGAGTCCAACATCTCATTAGCAATGTTCATGCGATGCTGTTTTTGGTCGCAATTGAGCAATTTTGGTACGAATTTCGCGGCGACCCGTCTCATGCCCAAATCATTGATAAAAATCGAATGGCACGAGCCAATCGATATGTTTAGGTCCTCAGCAACTTCTCTAACGGTGATTCGACGATTGGCCAATACCATTTTCTCCACTTCATTAATTTTTTCGTCTGTTGTTGAAGTGCTCGGGCGTCCGGCACGCTCTTCGTCGTTCACATCTTCTCGGCCTTCTGAGAACATTTTGTACCACCGATAAACGTTGCTTCGGTCCAAGGTAGCTTCTCCGTATGCCACAGTCAACATTCGGAATGCATCCGCGCACTTAATTTCGTTTTTCACACAAAATTTGATACAGGTTCTTTGATCCATTTTTTTGAATAGGTAAAAATCGAAGACGATCCAAAACACGTGCAAGCAAAGCAGCTGTCAACAATTAAGTGAACATTCAAAATGGCCGAGCTTGTCGGCATAAGTGAGAGACATGAGTACCAACATAACGCCACAAAAAGATCGAAATTCGAATATACGTAACCCGCGAAAATTCAAAATTCGCGATACTTTTTGAACACACCTCGTATAAATATTTTCTTATCAAAATATTTTACTAATACATATTTCATTAATTTTCATATTGGAGTCCAATTATGCAGGCTCTAATTTTGAAAACTATACTTAAAAACCTTTCAAGAATAAAATCCTCTTATTTCAAAACATATCCTTGTTAAAATAAGAGTGAAATCTCTCGTAATGCTACGCCTTTATACATTTTACATTGCATGATTTTTATTTATGAGAAATTCAGTTTCGTGGCATCTATTTGTTGATGCTCACAAAATAAATTTGTTTTATTAACAACACTTTATTAGCAACAAACTACAATAAAAATATAAATATTTCAAAACTTGAAGACATATATACGTAGCAACCCCTATAGCAAACTGCTTTATTTAGTATTGACATTAAAATAACGTCAAACATGTTGTTTAATGTCATTTTGATGTCAAAACGCCGACAAATAACATCAATTTGTTATAAGAGTTGCTGCGTATATGTCTTCAAGTTATAATATATTTTATTGTCGTTATGTTTTAATCATGATACTTAAGATGGAACAATTATTCTTGCTATTATATTGCTATTATATTGTTGACAACATAACGTACTAGCGTTGCTGACAGTTTATTATTAAAATTTTGTTATTTAGTTGGATATATAAGCACTCATGTTGCTGCATTCGTAATGCATTTTATTTTAAAGTCAGTAAATATATAGCAATATATGCAATACATTAGTTTGCTCAATATGCTACATCACGCTTGGATATCTATAATTATTCCTTTTTTTCTGTTGTCAAAGCCTATAAGTTTGTGTGTACTTACTCACGAAGAGAATAATTGGCAGTCTGTTCGTAAAATATTATAAATGCGGATGGTGTTTCTATGGCAAAATGGACTGGTACGAGATTACAATGTATTTCAGAGAGCATACCATTTGACACTGATAAAACTGTACCATATCGCACTTGCACCAAAGTACAGCCGTACATTCTATTTAGTATTTCAAGCATAATAGTGATATCGCTTACATTAGCAGTAATATTAGATTGTTCTCTTTGTTCAATAAAATTCCAAGGACCTACAGAAACAGAAATTTGTATCAAATCAATAATCATAGTCTCATATATAAGCAAAAATATATAATCTTTTTATAAATAACTTAATAATTTTAACGGTAAATATGCCAATGAAGGAAGCCCGCCCCAATGACCTTCACCTTAACATATGTTGTTAAGGTCATGGCTTTGAATAACCTCCAACAAATTTTAACCGTCGCTTGTCTGTCGTTAAAAAGTACCTAACAAAGAAAGTTTCATAAATGAAACAAAATTTCTATCAATTTTAACCTTATACACATACTTTATTTAAAATACTATTATTACTAATTGGATTATATATATATATATATATATATATATATATATATGCGAGGTCTACATTACCCCCCCCCTTCCCGCTTCAGAAGCGAAACAAAGTCAAACTAAAAATGTACTGTTCGCAAACCCATGTAGAACAGTACATCTGTAGACCTCGTTTCGCCCCGAGGTAAAGAAAAGGTGGGTTAAACCTCGCTTTATGTAGAAAATCACAAACCCATGTGGAACAGTACTAATATCTTATAAGATGGGACTCGTTCCGCGTGGAAAGTCAAAAGTCCATTTTAATTTTCACAAATTTTTTATGATTATAACAAAGGGCGAGCGACAGCTAAAACTTGTTGGAAGTTATTCAGGGCCATGATCTTGACAACATATGTCAAGGTGAAGATCATAAGGGCGGGCTTTCTTCATCGGCATACTATTTTATCATAATTCTTATACGGGCCAATATGATTAATAATACTGATCAGTAATATTAAATCAGTAATACTGACAATATGCATCAATATTTTTACAACCTGAAATTATTTCTATTATTAAATCTATGATTGTGAAAGTAATATTGAGACTTGCTCCTGACACAATCAGTATTATTGTCATTATTCCCACCATATATAAATGCTGATGTATCAAAAATAAATACAAATCACCGTCAGTATTCTGCAATAATTCATTAATATTAACCATACACAATTAATAATATTGTATTTGTTAATATTGACAGTATTGACTGCGTAGATTCCCTATTAAGCACAGCACATGGATCTAGCAGATCCATGCAACTTTGAGAAGTCGTAACAATCAATATTTTCTAACAAATTTTAGTTTAAATAAAAGCTCAAAAACTCAGAAAAATGACTGAATAAAGAGCATTATCGTTCAAATAATCTATTGTGATGTCACGAGACATTTCAATAAGGGGATTTTATTTCAAGACGGAACAATTCTTAGAATTTAAAAAATAATCATGCAAATACTTTTCTCAAATGGTGCGCTCAATAACACTAAGGCCAAAGTCGCTACGGCATGAGCGTGGTTGAAGGAGACGGCCAAAAGAAATTTTTCGCTAAAAAACCTACTGTTCTGCAAACGTCCTTTGATTGCAGTCCTGGGTACGCGCGTGGCACAAGAGCGATTGCACAAAAACGTAAATTGGCTTCCACCGCACGGCAGCGTCGCGCGCACGCCAAGCAAGGGAAAAGCACGAGCGCCTTCCATGACATATCGAGCTGGATCATTCTTCGTTCTGTGGCTGTCGAACAGCGAGCGACACCGAGAGAGCAATACCGGTTCGACAAACTTGTAGCTATTGCGAAGAAAAGATCGACAGAGAGAACTGTGGTCGCCAAAGTGAACCAACAGAGGAGACGTCGTCGAGAGAGAACGAATGTGTCGGTGAGAGTGTCTCGCGAAGTTGTAAAGCGTGTGTGTGTGAGAGGAAACCACGCTGGCATTCTGTAGTTGATCGAACTTACAAAAAGATGGCAAAAACTGTAAAATGCTAAATGAGATGAGACTCATTCGAAGAGGGAACTCAAGTATACGAAAAGTGTAAAAAGATTAGCGAGAATAGGCCTTAGTTTATGAGAAAATTGCAATTAAAGTTTAACATTGGGTTGTATGTACGTTAAATACTAGACTCTTGATTCGGCAAAAAAGCGTCGTGGCTGAGAAAGCCAAGTGCTAGAACTACATTTTTCTCTCCGCGGCAAATCAGATTCGAATCTCCGCAGCATTAAATTTTTTTTTAATATTTTACTATTTTACTATTATATTTTATAATTGTATTATTTTTATTATTCTTTCAAGCAAAAATTATGCACTTACATTTAATAAGATTAAATATTTCTTTATTAATAAAATTATTTATTATAAAATTCGCACATTGTACAATATCATCATAATAATAACATTCGCGCTTTCAAAAGCCGCGCGTATCATAGTGCATACTCTCTTGAGAAAGAGCGGTCGCGAGACAGCTAAACTATGTGCAGAATCAAGTACTGAGCTCTGCACCGCGTGCTCCTATATCATGTCGCCGTGTTCGTCGGTAGCAAAAAGTCATGTAATCACCGATTGATTATAGAGTACCGCAAGAATTCACATTTCGTTGTCGTGGCCAAATTCATCGTTGCCGCTGAACTTTCTCGAGTATCGTGTTTTGTGAATGAGCTTCAAATCTTGCGTTCGTATCGCCTTTACGACTTTTCTTTCGCACTCGAAATTAATAGCGTAGCTGAGGATCGATGCGGCGTTCGCGCTATCCCATGTACTCATTGCGTTGTCGCATTAGCGGTTTATTGTGCAATAGCGCATCGCGATTCAAAGATTGTGATGACATTTTGCGTTACATGTCAATTACCCTTCAATTACATGTTGATTATCTTTTGATGACGAGTTGAATACTTTTTGCCTACTTATTGAGTATTCTTCAATTCTCAGCTAACAAGATGACGTCAAAATGACATGACTTTTTCAGGTTTTAAACGTCATTAGTACGTCATTAATGCAATGTCATAATGACGTTAAAAAGTGACAAACCCGTAACGTTCTTTATGATGTCTTCAGATAACGTATTAAGAACAGTAAATCAGACAAATAGTACTTTATTAATCAATCGCAATCATTTATTATCATAAGATTTTTTAATAAACAGCCGCAGTTGGACAATGCGCTCATTTTTTACGCTTAAAAATTGTAGATAAAAGATTAAACATTTCAAGAAATGTTTAATCCCTTGTCCACAGCCTTTAAGCATAAAAAATAAGCAAAACTATGACTAACTATGGTCGTTTATTAGAAAATCATATAATACAATAATAAACAATTGATCAAAGACTTACTACTTATCTATTAAAGCAAAGATTACGAACAAGGAGTCAATGCCACAATTACGCTAGAAGAAACAAGATAGAAAACACAATATAATAGTGTTTTAATATATATATTATGTAATTCAAAGAATATACAATGTTCAAAATAATGTATTCTTTCATGAAATTAAATAAAAACTAATATAAATATAGAATACCAGTAATCCTAATACCAGAAATTGTAATAACAAATTGAAAGTATAAATACGGCATTACCGATTGAAAGCAGTTCTTATTGTCTGTGCGCAATAATTTTTTTCTAGGTGAATTTTATAAACATTTACAAGATTCCTCCAAATTGCGCACCACATATTTGCCGGACTTAAAACACAACTTCAGAAAAAATCTGAATGTAATATTACATTCGGAATTAAATTGCTAATCAATTTAATTATTTATTTGATGCTTTTACGTATCTCTACTACTACATGAACTAAAAAGTCTCGGGATTTTTCAGTAGGAAAACGCGCCACTAGAACATGATTTATTTTGAGAGGTTCATCTGTCACAAGTTTATGTGTAAAGTTTTATGACATTTCGTTCATTCGTTTACAAGCTACAGTCGTTTAAGTGTCGCTATCTTCGCTTTCGTAAAGAAACAATGGAAAAACAGGAATATCGCATATTGATCAAATATGCGATGTTTTTTGATGGGAAAAACTCCTGAACAATCAATGAAATGGTTGAAGAAATGCTATCCCACATCTGCTCCTTCGAAAACAACAATTTATCGATGGTTTAGTGAATTTAAAATGAGTCGTACAAGTACCGAAAACGCACCTCGCTCTGGAAGACTAAAAAAGGCTACGAATCCGGGAATCGTAAAGCAAGTGCATCGAATCGTTTTTAGTGATTGTAAAGTGAAGTTGCGCGAGTTAGCTGAGACCGTTGGTATCTTAAAAGAACGGGTGGGATACATTTTGCACGATGTTTTAGATATGAAAAAGCTATCTGCGCGATGGGTGCCGCATTTGCTAACCGTCGACCAAAAACAGCAGCGCGTTGATAATTCAACGGCCGGTTTGGCGTTGTTGCAGCGTAATCGAGCGGATTTTTTTCGACGTTTTGTGATGATGGATAAAACGTGGATCCATTATCATACGCCTAAGTCCAATAGGCAGTCTGCAGAGTGACTGAAAAGCCACAAAAACCGACCAAAGTGGCCAAAAGACCAACGTTTGGCCGGGAAGGTTTTGGCCTCCGTTTTTTGGGATGCACATGGCATAATCTTCATCGATTACCTGCAAAAGGGAAGAACATTTACGGGAAAGTATTATGCAGAGTTATTGGACAAACTGAACAACAGAATAAAGAAAAACGATCTCATATGGCAAAGAAAAAAGTTCTGTATCATCACGATAACGCACCGTCACACACGTCCTTGAAAGCGATGGCCAAATTGGACCAATTACGATTTGAATTGGTTGCTCGCCCGCCGTATGCTTTAGACTTGGCCCCCAGCGACCATTATCTGTTCCCAAACCTTAAGTGGTAGCTCCAGAGAAAGAGATTCTCATCGAATGAGGAAGTCATCACGGAAACCGAGGCGTATTTTGAAAGCTTGGACGTTTTGTACTACAGAAAGAGCATCGAAATGTTGGAAAATCGTTATACCAAATGTATCGCACTCGAAGGCAACTATGTTGAGGAATAAATATAACTTTGCCTAAAAAACGCTTGTTTTCATTAAAAATCTCGGGACTTACCAGCCCATATAGTATTCCTCGTAATCTCGAAAAACTAAAAAAAATTATTGCAAAAAATATTACCTCGACCAGGGTTTGAACCTAAATCCTCCAACTATCCGGGAAGGGTGTCTTAGCCAATTCGACCACTAAAGTACTTGGTTACGACAATTTTATTTATCACAATAACTGATGATATGAAAATAAGCGTCCTTTTCAACCAATGTGTGTATACAATACAAATAATCCTAATAAGACCGGAAATTGCAATAACAAATTGAAAGAATAAATACGGCATCATCAGTCGAAAGCAGTTCTTAGTTCTTAGTTCCCAATAAATTTTTTCTAGACAAATTTTATAATCATTTCTTTAGTTTAAACTGGCTGTATTAGTTCAAGTTTATCTTACCTCTTCCAATGTCAAAAAAAAGATAAACAATAAATTAGTGCAACCAGTTCAAATAAAAAGAACAGGCCTAATATTTAAATATACAAACTACGTTCGTATATATTCGTCACTGATAATACGTCATTTTGACATAATAGTAAAGACTTATTATTTTAGTATCAAAAATCACGTCGTAATTACTATCTATCCATTCTATTTAAGTTACATTTTCACTACAATTACGTTTTTTCTTCACGTCATTTCGACGTTGTCTTGTTAGCTGGGTTATTTCTCGATTACTCATAGATTACTGTATTAATCCTTATAAAATAAATGTTATCTGTCATTGTTTTAACTTGAGTGTCAAATCTCTCCGTCTGTCCTCCGATTTTTTCGTCGCACTAGCGTGCGTAGCTTTTGCCTTCACTCCACCCTGTCCTTCTACCGTTAGGTGGAGTTAGCCGGCTCTCGCGCACTTTGATAGTGGTTGCGTTATTTTAGCGTTCATTGTCGAAAGTAACTTCGTAAATTGATGCTACCATAGAGCACGTCTAGCGCCCAACTTTCTAATCTTGGCGATTTTCGGTTTTGCATTTCAGGAACCAGCTGTCAGAGCAAGCGAGATAATTATTGTGTATTGTGTTTTTGATCGCGGTGTTCGCTGTTCGCTGAGGGACGGCGTCAATCAACCGGAGAAGTCGGCACGTACGTATTTCTCATGAAAAATTGAGTTGAAAATGCTAATAGAAAAATGTTGTAAGGTCAATAGTTTCTAAATGGTAAACGTTTGAAACAGTCCAATCACAGAGCGTGACGTAATTTACAAGATCAATTAATTTGTTCGTAAATTGGGTGTCCTTTTCTCTGTATTTTCTTTTTATAAAGATGTTTTAGAAATGTTTGTCAACTGATGCTTTTAATATTATTTAATCAGATAATTTAACCAATATTGATTTTATTTATTAATTTATTTGTTTATACATAGGTATTTTAAGAAACACACATAAAATATATTTTTAAAAAAATTTTACTCATATAAGTGATGTTTCATCAAATTTACAATTGGCATTACTTCTTGTCAATTAAATTGAAATTAAGAATACAGCAAAAAATGTTAATAGAGATTTCACGGAATCTTTATAATACTTGTTCGGCACCGTGTTGTTCAGCGGTACCCGTCAAAATGCCCGGCTGACTACTTGGTTGTGCCGCACTTGACGGCGCAAACATCACACACTATAGTTAGACAGTTAAACGATCACCAT
The DNA here is from genome assembly GCF_016802725.1 of Solenopsis invicta. NCBI lineage: Eukaryota > Metazoa > Arthropoda > Insecta > Hymenoptera > Formicidae > Solenopsis > Solenopsis invicta. The sequence continues at coordinate 11,702,076 of NC_052669.1, read as the reverse complement.
TTAAAAACTATTAACCTCACAACATTTTACTATTAACATTTTTGATTCGACTTTATATAAAAAATATGTACGTGCCAACTCCTCTGATTGACCTAAATCATCCTGTATATACAGAATGTCACGTAAAGTTTAATTATGCTCTCGTGGATTGATAGAGTAAGTCAAACTAAGTGTTACGTCCAGCAACGTAACGATTCTTTTCTTTTGACGACAGATACACTATGCGACGGAGACCGAACAACGATGACCCACTTAATCTCACTTCGATTTCCGGGAATACGAGGTGTGTTCAAAAAGTATCGCGAATTTTGTGTTTTTTCAAAAATTATTTATTTATTCATGAATATCTATTTTGTCCCCTTCAAAGTAATCCCCATGAGATATTATACACTTGTGCCAACGGTTTTTCCAATCTTCGAAGCACTTCAAAAAATCATTTTTTTTTATCTTGTTCAGCTCCTCCTTCGATGCCGTCTTTATCTCGTCAAGCGTAGCGTAACGTCGTCCTTTCATGGGCCTCTTCAGTTTAGGGAACAAGAAAAAGTCACAGGGGGCCAGATCTGGGGAATACGGTGGCTGCGGCATCATTAGTGTGTTGTTTTTGGCCAAAAAGTCGCGCACAAGCAACGATGTGTGAGCAGGGGCGTTTGGTACGAATTTCGCGGCGACCCGTCTCATGCCCAAATCATTGATAAAAATCGAATGGCACGAGCCAATCGATATGTTTAGGTCCTCAGCAACTTCTCTAACGGTGATTCGACGATTGGCCAATACCATTTTCTCCACTTCATTAATTTTTTCGTCTGTTGTTGAAGTGCTCGGGCGTCCGGCACGCTCTTCGTCGTTCACATCTTCTCGGCCTTCTGAGAACATTTTGTACCACCGATAAACGTTGCTTCGGTCCAAGGTAGCTTCTCCGTATGCCACAGTCAACATTCGGAATGCATCCGCGCACTTAATTTCGTTTTTCACACAAAATTTGATACAGGTTCTTTGATCCATTTTTTTGAATAGGTAAAAATCGAAGACGATCCAAAACACGTGCAAGCAAAGCAGCTGTCAACAATTAAGTGAACATTCAAAATGGCCGAGCTTGTCGGCATAAGTGAGAGACATGAGTACCAACATAACGCCACAAAAAGATCGAAATTCGAATATACGTAACCCGCGAAAATTCAAAATTCGCGATACTTTTTGAACACACCTCGTACAGTAAGACATAAATACGCCACTGAGGGAAATGTCACAAAAATCAAAACATCATAAAAGAAATGTCGCAAATCAAAGCACCATAAATTATAAAGAAG